>NC_139219.1:231859788-232164788 GCF_055691185.1 Crinia signifera | reverse complement strand
GTTTGCACGCCTCCACTTCAGTGGACAAGATGTTAATACATCTTGTCTATGTCCCTCCCTGCTTTGTCTCATTACTGGCACAGTGTTATATCGGCACGATAAGCACTGCTATAATACATATGCCCCTTTGTTACTTATAGCAATGGCTAACGCAGGATTTCTAGAGGGGGGTTTCTAAATACAATCCACATCACCTATTCTGCAGAAAATTGGAGCAAGAGTGGGAGTCTTGGGGAGTGTATGAAGAAACTAGTAATGACCCTGGACTTTAATATAAACAGAAAGAAAAGGAAGTATCCCCTAGGGGCACCTAGGAGCGCTGGGGTATTCCACAGGTAATTTGGGTCACAAATAATGGCTAGATATACTAGGCAAGACCTCTGCTGCTTATAGAAGAGGATGTGTAGCCTCTTATACAACACTGGGGAAAAAAGGAAAAAAGTGACTTTGGCCCAATCTGGGTCGCTGTCACTTTATAGAAGCTCAGTCTTGTCAGGGAAATAATAGGATCAAAATTATCTATTTCAATACAATGTATTTAATAAAAATTACTTATACATATAAGAGAAGTGCACTTCACAATTACAAAAATGAATAACACCACATACTAAACAATAGTCTTTTTATAGTTACGTAGTAGATAAGGCTGAATAAAGACCTGCGTCCATCTAGTTCAACCTAGGATTTTTTTTTTTTTTTATAATTAATCCCTTGGTGTATAGTATGTTCTGAAAAATGTAAAGAAAGATTTTGATTCTTATTTGTACTCATGGATGTTTTTAACCAATAAATGTTTATCAAACCTTATTTTAAACGTAGTTATTGTCTCCGCCAACACCACTTCTCCAGGAAGAGAGTTCCAAAGTTTGACTGCTCTGACCGTAAAGATTTTTTTTTCTTCTAAGGGAACTAAAACTTTGTTCTTCTAATCTAAACTCGTGCCCTCGATTCCTTTCTAGCAGTAAAAAGGGTGTTTGACAGTTCCTTATATTGGCCCCTGATATATTTGAACATGCTGAGCATGTCCCCCTTAAATGTCTCTTCTCCAGTGTAAATAGTGCCAAATTGCTCAATCTGTCCTCGTAACTTAGATTTTCCATACCCCTTATTAGCTTTGTTGCTCTTCTTTGGATTTTTTCTAATTCTATGATGTCCTTTTTATAGTGTGGGGCCCAATACTGCACTCCATATTCAAAGTGTGGTCTATTAATGCACTGGACACCGTATTAATGCCTAACACTATAGATCAGCATTTTTCAACCACTGTGCCATGGCACACTAGTGTGCTCTCTGCTGTTTGAAAGTGTGCCACCAGAGCTAGAGATGTCCACACCAGTTTCCAGCCATCACCATCAATTCAACTGTTATTCACTGGTCTCTTCCTGCTCCAGTCCTGTCTCTGTATCCTGGGCATATGAGACCACCCCTTTCTGACGTCAGTGGGTCCAGATCTGGCTGATGGCCCCTCCTCTTGTCAACCTCTAGTCATCATTGGTTGGAGGCAGCTGTTGTTCACATTAATGGTGTCAGTCCCAGTGTCCCAGTTCAAGGACTTATTACTTAAGAAGCTGCCTGAAGACTGCATAGGACATGAAATGGAATTAGAGAAGACAAGTCAACGGGAGCTAGGTGAGGAGCTACCCTAAGGGGCCCATTTATCATGTATCACATTTACAATGCGATCTGGGCGGAATGTTACCACCCAGGATCACATTGTAAAATGCCATCCTAGCGCTGGGATGTATCATCCAACAAGCGCAGGAACATGGCTCCGGAAGGAGCCCGTCCCTGCGATGCGCTCAGCGGGAACCAGGGCAGTCTGCGCATGCGCGGTTAGCACAGACCCCCTGCAAAACCCGCTGACTGCACTGTCTCGGCAGCAATGCGGTGTGTAGCCCATAGACTACAATGGGCTGTCACCATGTCAGAATAGCAATAGCCATGGGAAGTGAACCGCTGCTGCCCGATGTTGATACATCAGGCAACTTTGCATCCTCCATAGAAACTGGGGAATCGGGGGCAGTGATAGAGGGGGAATTGCAGCAGGGATCAGAGATATCTGCTGCAGTCCCCCTTTGGTACATTTGGGTGATACTTAATATTTGCGGATAACCCCTTTCGGGGATTTAGCCGCAAATATTGTTTGATAAATGCGGCCCTAAGAGAGCATAATGGCAGCTGGGCAGGGAATGGTACAGTGTTCATATGAGGGCACTATCAAGTCTTCCCACTGGGGCACTACACTGAAAACATTTGGCATAAGGTCTTTCCTGTGTTCTGCAAGCAGATTAACTTGGAACTGACTGTACTGTATTCAACTTTTTTATGTGTGGACCAAGGTAATATTTATTTTCATATAAGAGTCAATGTATTTTATTTGTGTTACCTGTGGGGACCAGTGTTATTATTTTTAGCATATGGGGGCCAATGGTTTTGGTTTATTTCCTGTGGGGACCAATGTGTCGACCTAGACCCATGTCGACCTAGTGGTGTGGACCCAATGCTTGTCGACCTAGTTGGTGTAGACCTAACAACCCACACCCCTCTCTGGCCAGTGCACTGATTGAGGAGTCAGAGCCACACACAGCAAACTTGGTTGAAGAACTGTTACCAACAGACATGCAGCTCTGTTCTGTCTCAAACTGCATAATCAGGCAGCCGCTCTAGTAATCATATTATATACATTGCTATTGTTGTAATAATTTGACGTACTTGCCAAAAGGAGGCAGGTTTCTGGGCAGCGGCGTAGCTACGTTTTGGGCGCCCCCCGCCGTTAGGGGGGGGCGCCACCCGCCGCCCATTCAAACCCCCCCAATCCTCCGCAGCCTTACCTTTCGCGCTGGTCCCGGCGGCTCCGTTCTTCTGCTGAGGACCACCACAAAATGGCCGCCCCCATACAGCAGACAGTTTCAGAGAACTGTGTGCTATATGGGGGTTGCCATTTTGTGGTGGTCCTCAGCAGAATAACGGAGCCGCCGGGACCAGCGAAATAGGTAAGCCTGCGGGGGATTGGGGGGAGGTGTAACTATAGCACCGCAGCCCCCGACGCCCCCATATGCACAGCACCCCCCCCACGCGCGGTGGCGGGGGCTGCGGTGCTATAGTTACGTCACTGTTTCCGGGCAATCGGACAAAACCCCCAGCCCCCCTTTTCCAATGGACAGCATTTTGCAAGACCTTCACATCACTGCAGTGTTCAGCACCTTTGTTGGGGACCCTCCTCACACCATAACATGGACCCTGTCTAGTACTCCTCAAACACTGCCAGATGTATCAAGCTTCAAAAAGTGATAAATGGAGAGTGATAAACAGCCAGCCAATCAGCTCCTACCTGGCATGTTACAGACTGGGATTGAAAAATGCCAGTTAGAAGCGGAATGGCTGGTTGTTTATCACTTTATCACTTTTTGAAGCTTGATACATCTGGCCCATAATAACAATAGGTCCCAAGACCATCACACTGCTGTCTTTGTGTTGCAGCAAACATTCTGATGATCTGATAATAAACTGCATGTTATACATGAAAAGAGGAATAAATACAAAACTGTGCCCTGACCTTAATTAAACACACCTTCAAAAATAAATGATGACATTACATAGTTACATAGTTACATAGTAGATAAGGCTGAATAAAGACTTGCGTCCATCTAGTTCAACCTACGTTTTAATAGCTTATCCCTTGTAAAAGACAGAATATGGTTCTTATTAGTACCCCTGGATATTTTTATCCAATAAATGCTTGTCCAACCTTATTTTGAACGTATTTATTGTATCTGCCAACACCACCTCTCCAGGAAGAGAGTTCCAAAGTTTGACTGCTCTGACCGTAAAGAAATTTTTTCTTTTGAGGGAACGAAATTTTCTTTCCTCTAATCTAAATTCGTGCCCTCGTGTCCTAGTTTCCTTTCTTGCAGTAAAAAGAGTGCTTGAGAGTTCCTTATATTGGCCCCTGATATATTTGTACATGTTGAGCATGTCCCCCCTTAAACGTCTCTTCTCAAGTGTAAATAGTCCTAGCTTGCTTAATCTCTCCTCATAGCTTAAATTCTCCATTCCCCTGATAAGCTTTGTTGCTCTTCTTTGGGTTTTTTCCAATTCCATGATGTCCTTTTTATAGTGTGGGGCCCAGAACTGTACTCCATATTCAAGATGCGGTCTAACCAATGCCTTGTACAGTGGCATAATTACTTTTGAGTCCCTAGTTTCCATGCCCCTTTTAATACATGCTAGAATTCTGTTGGCCTTTTTTGTTGCAATGTGACATTGAACACTGCACCCCAGCTTATTATCTATATGGACTCCTAGATCCTTTTCAAGTGCTGAAGTACCTAATGCCTCCCCGCTTAGGTTGTAACTTACACACTGGTTACGTCTCCCGAGATGCATAACCTTGCATTTATCCACATTGAACCTCATCTTCCACTTTTTAGCCCACTCATCTAGTTTGTTAAGATCATTTTGAAGTATGTTCACATCCTCTGTTGATTCAATAATTCTACTCAGTTTAGTGTCATCAGCAAAGATGGATACATCGCTGAGAATCCCCATCCCTATATCGTTAATATAAATGTTAAACAAGATGGGCCCCAGTACCGAACCCTGTGGCACTCCACTTAGTACTGGTATCATAGTTGATACTGCACTGTTCACAACCACTCTTTGTTCTCTATTACACAGCCAGTTCCCTACCCATCTACAGATATTTGCACCTAGTCCCAGGTCCACCATTTTATTTATCAACCTCTTGTGTGGTACTGTATCAAAAGCTTTTGCAAAATCAAGGAAGACCACATCTACTGCGCTTCCATTATCAAGGTTTTTGCTGACATCCTCATAGAAGCCCAGTAAATTTGTCTGGCAGGAACGATTTTTCACAAACCCATGTTGGTTAATACTAAGTAAACTATGAAGGTCTAAGTATTCCAGGATACCATCCCTTAAAATGCCTTCAAATATTTTACCCACTATTGATGTCAAACTCACAGGCCTGTAATTAGCAGGGTCATCCCTTTTACCTTTTTTATATATTGGCACTACCTCTGCTATTCTCCAGTCTTTTGGTACCATACCTGTTGATAGTGAATTTTCAAAAATGCAATATAGAGGGGTCGCAAGTTCCTCCCTTAACTCCATTAGTACCCTAGGATGTATACCATCTGGCCCTGGTGATTTGTTAGTTTTTATTTTGCTGAGCCTCAAAATTATATCCTCGGTCGAGAGATCCATATTGAGGTCCGGTTTGTTTGTCCCAGTTGAGGTATCTGTGCTTTCCACTAACTGCTCTCCCCTAGTAAAAACTGATAACTCCCCTAGTAATAACTGATGAAGAACTTATTTAACACTTCCGCTTTTTCATTATCTTCTGCAAATTTTTTACCGTTGATATCTGTTAGTGGGCCTATGTTCTCTTTAATTATTCGCTTGCTGTTTATGTACTTGAAAAACTTCTTGGGGTTAGTTTTGCTTTCTGTGGCTATACGCTCTTCGTTTTCCCTTTTAGCTACTTTGATTACTTCTTTACAAGTTTTGTTTGTTTCTTTATACTTGATGAATGTCTCCTCATTTACGTTATTTTTATAGAACTTAAACGCTTTTGTTTTATTGTTGATCGCTGTCCTTACTTTTTTGTCCAACCATGTTGGCTTTTTTTTGTTAAATTTACCCTTGTTGACTTTAGGAATGTATTTAGTAGTTAGTGATTCTAGTACATTTTTAAATGTATCCCACATTTCCTCTGTATTCTTTCCTTCGAATAACTCTCCCCAATTAATTTCTTTTAGAGCTTCCTGGAATAAAATGAAATTAGCTTTTCTGAAGTTTAGTACTTTACCCGGTCCTGTATTATATTTAGGTTTTCGGAAGTTGATTTCCAGTGAGACCATGTTGTGGTCACTGTTCCCTAGGTGTTCAATTACTCTGGTGTTTGAAACTAAATCAATGTTATTTGTTAATACTAAGTCCAATAGTGCCCCATTACGGGTTGGAGCATCTACCGTTTGAGTGATAAACTGATCCTTGAGCAAGCTTAGGAACCCACTGCTTTTAGATGATTTACATGTCTCATTTTTCCAGTCAATATCTGGTAAATTAAAATCCCCCATTATTATTACCTGCCCCTGATCTGATGATTTTTTAACACCAGACCATAACAGGTCATGTAATTAACTAAATAAACCCAAATTATCCTAATTACCCAAACTATCAGTGTGTTACTAGACAGAGCGAGGGCCGCATAGGCTGGAGGGAATTTAAGAGCCTGTGAATTTGTTGTCCACAAGCAATGTACAGCAGAAGCATCTGTGTAAAGCCCTATGGAAATAGTAGTGGAGTGGCAGTTAGTTCTGCCAATCAGGTAGCAGGGGGGCGGCAGCCAGAGAGGGTTATATCAGTGATCAGAGACAGGAAGTGAGCCTCTTTGAGTCTGGATCCCCACCCTCCCTACCCTTCTCTCTGTGCTACCTGGCATCAAGCCATTTACACCAAATTTGGTTCTCTATTTCCATAGCTCTAGTTAACAATCGGCGAGAAGGTGCTCTCGACCAGCAAGCAGGTGGGGTGTCAGGTGGTCTCTGTGCGGTATTGCCCCCCCTTTGCCAAGAAGGCGGGCGAGTCCCCAGTTCTGGCTGGGGGTGTTGGCCTTCATGGAAGGTCCACGTCATGCAATAGAAGGGGGCGGTATGTCCGTCACAGCGCAGGCTGTACCCACAAGAAGGGGTGTGGCCATTGGCGGGCGCTGAGGTCGCTACCATGGCAACACCCGCGTTTATGGTGCTGGTCTCAAGCGCTTTCTTTGCCATCCCTTATACAAATAGGGGTCTTACCACTTAAATAAACAACTATGACCTTTTTAACCTTACGCAGTTGGTGTCAGTGTCGTTATTTTTTGGTTAAGGTGTTTGTTTCATTTATTTCTAGGCATAAGAGTTAAGTAATGGTATGAGTTAACAACAACATAATTCAATAGGCGCCTTAAAGGATAACTGGATAATTCTAAAGGGGTGTAAGGCCAGGTACACACCAGAACGATCCTGATTGTTAGTAGATCGTTAGCAGATTGTGTGATTTTCGCACGATCTGTTGGAGCACACAATCTGCTAACAATCTGCAACGATCTGCATCCAATCTGATCCCAATCCGATCTGAGTCTGTATCCAGTTGAATGGATCTTTTACAGATCCTCACTGCAGCAGGTAGGATCTGTAAAACGACCAAACGACAGCGGGGACGCGCATCGGATTGGAATTGGATCGGAATTGGACCTAAACATGCCCAATCTACATACAATCTGCATCCAATCGGTCGGAATTGGATCCAGATTGATGGAATTGAGCCCTAATCATTCTGGTGTGTACCCCCCCTAACACAGTTATACTGCATAATAAATGGAATACATTTAAAAGACATACACATTGCTGCCTAGCAATAATAAATGAGTACCAGCCAACTCTTCATACAATATTAGTACCAAATCCTCAAGGTTAAAAAAAATACTAACAAACTTTTCTGTACACCTTTCTAACTACAAACCCCCCCCCAAAATGTCCCAGACACTCATAAAATGTATGTAGACCTTCCAGAGTCTCTGCTGTGTAGACCATTATCCAGCCTCCTGCTTCATATTCTTCTGATGGGGAAGGATTTTTGACTAAATATTTTGTGACAATAGCTACATATATAAAGGTGGGCAAAATGTTTTATCACTTAGTGTAAATAGCACATTTCAATGCAATTTTATTTTATATTACAGGTTGAGTATCCTGTATCCAAAATGCTTGGGACCAGAAGCATTTTGGATAACGGATTATTCCGTATTTCGGAATATTTTAATTTTTTAATGATGTATTTTGAAGTATCTTGCATTTATGCTGTATAAACACATCAAACACTTGAAATACACACAAATATATTTTATTTCTTCAAAAAACAAGGTTTCAAAACATGAAACAAAATTTGTGTACTATCTCAGATATTGAATTTGAATGCCAAGCAATCATTTTCGTGTACATATATAGTGCCAGTTACATATCATGTCCTCAGTAGTGCTGTTACAGATGTCCCCAGTAGTGCCAGTTACATATCATGTCCTCAGTAGTGCTGTTACAGATGTCCCCAGTAGTGCCAGTTACATATCATGTCCTCAGTAGTGCTGTTACAGATGTCCCCAGTAGTGCCAGTTACATATCATGTCCTCAGAAGTGCTGTTACAGATGTCCCCAGTAGTGCCAGTTACATATCATGTCCTCAGTAGTGCTGTTACAGATGTCCCCAGTAGTGCCAGTTACATATCATGTCCTCAGTAGTGCTGTTACAGATGTCCCCAGTAGTGCCAGTTACATATCATGTCCTCAGAAGTGCTGTTACAGATGTCCCCAGTAGTGCCAGTTACATATCATGTCCTCAGTAGTGCTGTTACAGATGTCCCCAGTAGTGCCAGTTACATACAGTATTATGTCCTCAGTAGTGCTGTTACAGATGTCCCCAGTGAGTTTTTAGCAAAACATTTTTTTTTCACTTTCTGGAATGTATGGTTTTCGGAATAATTCGGATAACGGATATTCGGATATGGGATACTCAACCTGTATGATATTATGAACAGCAGACTTAAAATAGCATTGACATTTACCACTTGAGCTTCCAAGTGATAACACGTTTTTTAACTACATTTTTATATTTTTGTTACAGAGATACTCTGTAGAAGCTGTTAATGACTAGAGAACCAGTTGGGGACATTCATTATTTATATTTATTATTTGTATAAATTGCCCCTAATTATATTGGCAATTTACTGTATAGTTTTATACAATAGACAATAGAATTTACACTATCCCAGGATCTAGGCCAATTCTTGCTGGGATTTGAGGATCGAAAATGCACACAACCTTTTTCTGCCAGGCAGCACTGAGCACCAGCTGGGGGTATGTACAGTATAATAGATATTCAGGTGTAGCCACACTCATCTTTGCTGCAGTCGTGCCATACCAGTATCCCTATCTCACTATAAGAATGGCATGTTAGAACGCACTAAGGCATATGAGCATTCACAGCATGTAATTACATTGCTTCAAAGCTGGGTGACAATTGCTCCACTAATGAAAACTACAGTACAGTGCTGAGTAGCCAAGGATGATATGGTACTATAGAATACCATGGACAGGTAGTGTAGCAAGGCCTAGCAAGGCGGTCCAGCGCACAATACAGTAAATATAGGTCTGTTTTTAATACAATAATACTGCAGGATGAACTACAATCACCGGGGGCTATTTTCCATCTGCCTTACAAATGAATGCTGGGTCGTAGGAACGCTTTAAAAAGTCATTAGGATGGGTATGGATCATTGGATAGACAGCAACTAGGTAGACAAGCATTATGTCAACACCACTAGGTCGACACGCATAAATGTCGACATGGGGTTAGATCAACAGGGTCATAAGGTGAACACGATCATTAGGTCAACATGGGGAAGATCGACATAGGGTTTTTCACCTTTTTTACCCAAATGTCGACACAGTCGACATGGACATAAAAAAGTGCACTGCTGCACTCGCTATGCTCGGCACACTCTTATTGTCTCACCATGCTCTAGTGGATGATAGAGCTAGAAATACCACCTGTCGGCACATGTCCGCTCAAAAAAAGTGAATACCCTTCGACCTTTTGACTATCGACCTTCCCCATGTTGACCTAATGCTTGTATCGACCTAATGACCCTGTCGACCTTCAGTCATGTTGACCTTCATGCATGTCGACCAAGTGGTGTCAACCTAATGCTTGTTGACCTAGTGACCATATCCCATTAGGATCGTAACTAAATGTCAACATAATAAAAAATATTTCCTTTAACTGTGCTGTCTGGGTGTCTAAGATGCAGGACTGTACTAGGAAAAAAAAAAAAAATTTAATGACAGTCACTACAGTATATCACTGCAGATGATCACCACCTGTCTTACACCCTTTTCATAAGCACCTGGTAATTTTTTCAGTGTGAAAGGGTCAACCCGGGTCTACGACCCTGGTCTTTACCAGGGTCAGCAGCATGGGATTTGCGACCTGGGTTCTCCCGACAAAATGACCTGGCACTCAAAATGCTGAGTAATTGCCGGATCGCATGTCTGAAAGTGGTATTAGTGGCGATTTTGGTCTAGTGCAGGGCTGGGCAACACCAGATGTTAATGAACTACACATCCCAGGATGCTTTGCATTAGTTTTGCTATGTGGCCATGCTGAACATGAAGGCATGCTAGGATGTGTAGTTCATCAACATCTGGAGGGCCGGTGTTGCCCAGCCCTGGTCTAGTGGGACCAATGATGTACAGTAGAATTCTGCTCTGTTATCAATTTCGTGCTGTATATGTTTTACATTGTGCGGCTGATTTCCACAGAAGGGCATCAGGAAGATGTTAAGTGTGTCCCATTATCAGTATAGGAAATGCCAGATTTTAGCACCTGAAATCCTTCTACAGAAAAGAAAAAGTGGACTGCGACCTCTGTCTAAAGGAGTGTACACACGCTTCGATTTTGACAGGTTTTCGATTTGATTTTGCTTATGGATGCAAAATCTAATCAAAATCAAGTGGATTTAAAATGCTTTCGTTCTGCATTTGATTCGATGCGCACTCCAGTTTTTTCTATATCAAAAAGAAAAATAGACTGTGCAGCTTAGGAAATGTTGAATTTGATGCAGTAAATTAAATGTGTATACTGTGCGAAATCGATATTGAATGCTGAAGTGCAGATCAAATGTGAAATCGAATGGAAAGCAAAGGCCAAATCAAAAGGGGGTGGAATTGGGGAAATCAAAACCAAATCTAATCTAAAGTAAAATTGATGTGTGTACACACCTTGAAGGTTCTGTTCTCAATTTGATTTCTATTAGATATGGACTATTGGACCTGCTCTGAAGCTTTTTCTACTCCTTTTCGATTTCCACTATTTTCTATTGGATTTTCCATTCGATGTGCATTCGATTTGCTATTAGATCAACACTTGCTTCAGGCAGGAAATGGACATCGAATCGAATCCTACAGTAAAGACATTAGATTTGCGCTATCTCCTATTAGATTTCCACTATATAGTCTTGGCTGCCATGACTATTTTTCGAATTGATTTACACTACACGGGAGCGCGCATTGGGATCGAATCTGCATCAAATGTAGAAGAACCATTCAGTGCCCATTCAATTTTCTATTGGATTTTGCTTCTATAGGCAAAATCCAATAGACAAATAGTGCATATCCCACCATGTGTACGCTCTATTAGCCTCATCTTTCTTTAGCATCATATTTTCACACTTTTTCATATTGGTGTGAAAGTAGTGACACGCTTTGGACACACTGTTCTATACATTACTTGTATGAGGAGGGAATTTCTTTGTTTTATGACATGGCAAAGCTGTCAAAGTACGGTCTCTTCCTCATTGTTTTGTGCACTGATTATTAACCAAACCTTCAGGTGTTTGTTTAACTAGTTTATCAATGATTAGCAGAAGTAATCATAAGATCTAATTATTGCCACTAAGCTAAAGACACATGGCATGCTAAAATGTGATGTGACAACTCCCCGTGTGTGTGTGTGTTCATTCCAACCTACTGTAGGTGAATGGTTGGAAAGATCATCTTAAAATGTATGGCCATCTTAAATCATACCTCCAGTGACGTGCGGTGAGGACATTGCCAGGGGAGGCACTCACCTCCCCGCACTGCGGGCACAGGCAGCAGGGGGTACATGCAGCAGCCTATTCCCCCCCCCCGCACTGCCGCGGGCGGGCTCAGTCAGCAGGGGGTACATGCGGGAGCCTACTCCCCCCCCCACACACCGCACTGCCGCGAGCGGGCACAGTTCTCTCCACCCCCCCCCTGGGCAGACTCACCTGTCCTCTCCTTGGTGGTGGCGGCGAACAGTCCTCTCCTCGGCTGTGGCTTTCTCCCAGCAGTGCCGGACTCCCGCTGGCCGCTCTGCTGCATCTTCACCAGGCGGGCCCTGCATGTGTGTGATAGGACAGCGGATCCAGCACTGGATCCGCTGGCCCAATCACATCTGGGAGCGTGCATTCATACTGGTGCCCCTGTCATTGCGGCATCAGTATAAGTGCCGCTTCCCCATTAATTTTCAATGGTCTTTTACAGCCCATTGCTGCACCCTGCCGCCTGCCCACCCCTACCCGCCCCAGCTGCTCGGAGTTTTAATGTTAACAGCGGGAGGCACCTCTCCCACTGCCTCCCACCCTCACATGCAGCAGTGTAAGAGGGTGGGAGGCAGCCGGAGAGGTAGAAATTATGAAAATAATAAAAGAAGATATATAAATATATCTTCTTTTTATTATTTTCATCATTATGACAGGGGAGGCTCTGCCTCCCCTGACTGCACGTCCCTGCATACCTCCCTACTTTACCGATTTCAGCAGAACAAACTGCATTTGCCATTATTGATTTGGGTGTGGCTTGCAGGGAAGTGCACGGGCTCTGACAGAATGTGTGCATGATTGATTCAAGTCTTTGTGAATTGGTCTGTGTAAATAGGGAGGGTGCTAACTTAGGGGGTTATTCAGACCTGCTCGCTAGGCTGCGTATATTCACTTCCTATCAGCAGGTAAATGTCGCCTCGCCAAATGCACGCCCACCCACCGATATCCCCGTGCTATGATGCAAGCGATGTGTACATTTACACATCCACTCGCATGTGTCCACAAAGAGGAGAAATCATGCGATGGTTACTCACTGTCCAATGATTTCTCAACCATTCGTAAAGAAAAGGAAGGCTACACTTACTTTTCCAATGGATGATTCCCGATGAATTTCGGGAAGGGCTCTGCTGTCATGTGACGTCATCCGCCCGCCCGAAGAAGGCAGGGGCAAGTCTGAGTTTGCAGGTGTCCGCCGGCACCCACCATTTTTGTGGGCACACCCCTGAAACACTGGGTGGACCCCCCCTCACTCAATTTGTGTACGCCTCGGCGAGTAAAAACTTGACAAAGCCGTTCACTCTGTTTGCACATATGCACTATCCTACATGCGCATACCCCCACCATCGGGGATAGGGTTGAATTGGCCCCTTATTTCTCATTTTAATTCCTGCTGATTACAAGCACAGGGCCTGGTTAAAGGTTCCAGGTGCCCTAGGCTAATACATATGTAGCTCCTCTTGTGTTACTGCTAACACTCCTTCATACTGCCCATGTGCATGTTATACAACTGGCACATAGGATCTAATGCTTGCGGTGTGTGAGGAGACTGGCTTTAGTCTGCCCAGCTGGCATTGTACCACAATATACACAAAGTAATGGTGCCATCAGTAAGTTACATTGGCACAGGCACCTTCCAGTCACCTTAAGAACCTTAACCCCGGCAGTACATCAGGACAGGTGATCGCTAAAAAGCATGGAATAAATTAGGCCTTTATTTTATTCCTCGGCTGTCACCTGCAAGGTGCCCCCAACATTTTGGCTGTGGTGATTCGGGAAAAAGTGTGCACACTGAAGCAGAATGCATGCAAAATGGGTATGACTGTGCCACATGCCCACAGTAGGTGTGACAGTAAAAAGTTACTTGTAGTTTATTTAATGAATATCTGTCCAAAATACATCTTTGTACAAGAAAGAAGCAATCGAACACAGCAATAACCTGAAGCACTCACAGACTTCAGGAAAAGTGTTTTCATCATACTGGATACCACAAATTTGGCGCCCTGTCCTTGTCCTCTTTCATCACCCCCTTGAGTGTGATGACCCTGCTAAGCGTGGTAACCAAGCACAGTAGAGAAGCCCTTCTGAAATGGAGCTCACCCCTGGAGCAGACCGTATGAGCCTGACGGAGCGGGACGTGGGCAGATCGGCAGCCCTCACAGTTCACACTGCCCTTGCTGCCCTGTGCAGAAAGGATCGAGCAATGTTGAATGGCAGTTGTTAGAGTGTGGACCGGCGACCATGGAGAACCATTCACAGAGGTAGCAAAAAAGTAAACCCCCAGGGCATTGTGGCGGTGTTCCCATACCGAGCCGCAGCCCATCAGCACCCCAGCACTGCCAGCAGAGGCCAACCTGGATCAAGCCGCGGTGTGTACCTGCCCTGGTCATGGAGCAGAGGCTGTCGTGCCGGTGCCTTAGTGAGGTGGAAGCGGCTGGGGCACCGGTCTGCACTCCCCATGATCCTGCTCTCAAACGTGCGCTCCCTGGTAAACAAGTTCGATGAGCTGTCCCTCTTCATGGGAAGCACAAGGTCGAGCATTGCAGGATCATCTGTCCTATGCTTCACAGAGACATGGCTGGATGACCACATTGCTGACCCCACGGTGTCCCTGACAGGATTTGGTCTCTACAGAGCTGATCGCTCCAAGGTTTTCTCAGGAAAAACAAAGGTTGGCGGTATCTGCTTCTACATCAATGATAGATGGTGCACCAATGTCACTAGGCAAATCATGCAGCCCTCACCTGGAGATGCTATGTATCAACTGCAAACCCTTCTATCCCCCCCCCCCTGGGAATTTGCCTCGATTGTCCTAGTGGGAGAGTACATACCCCCTTTGCCTGTGCAAAGGAAGCCCTGCACCACCTGGCCACCAGCATTTCTGACATGGAGCAAAAACACCCGACTATGAACTCTGTTCATAGTGCTGGGTGACTTCAACAGAACAAACCTAAGCCAGGAGCTACCCAAGTTTAAATAACAAGTCACGTGCCCCACCAGGGAAGGGCATACCCTTGACCACTGTGACACCACACTTAAGTCTGCCTTCTGGTCAATCCCCCGTGCTGCACTTGGACTATACGCAGAAGTTGAGAGCAGCTAAGCCTGTCATCAAGACAGTTAACAAATGGACTAACGAGGCTAAGCTGAAACTCCAGTCCTGCCTCGACTGCACGGAGGGTCTTTGAAGCCTTGGCAACTGACCTGAATGACCTGACTGACACCATCACATCCTACATAAGCTACTGTGAGGACATGTGTATACCCACTAAGACCTACCGCATCTTCATCAACAACAACAAGCCCTGGTTCAGTGCCCAGCTCAGACAACTCCGCCGAGCAAAAGATGAGGCATACAGCAACAGTCACAGAGCACAATACAACCGAGCCAGGAACTCCCTAACAAAATAAATCAGGCTAGCATAAAAGCAGTTCTCTGACAAGCTGACAAATGACCTGTCCCCTAATGACCCTGTATCTGTGTGGAAAGGAATGCAATCTATAACCAGCTACAAGAAAACACCCAAACCCACCACCATGTACCAAGACCTAGCTGATGAGCTGAACAACTTCTATTGCAGGTTTGAAAAAGTAGTCCACTGTGAACCAAACCATACTCTCTGTGCTGCCCCAAATGTCGACAGCCAACTCCAGGTTACTCAAGTAGAGGTGGAGGAGATGTTCTAATGGGTCAAACCAAGGAAAGCACCAGGTCCTGGCGGGGTGTCACCATCTGCCCTGAGAGTATGCACGGGTCAACTTGCCCCCCCCCCCCCCCAAACATTCGAGTGCCTGGTACAGAACCACCTGAAAGCTGTGACTGGCCACCAGCTAGACCTCCTCCAGTTCACCTACCAATCTAATCGATGCGTTGAGGTCACAGTCAACCTGGGCCTGCACTACATTCTGCAGCACCTGGATATGCCTGGTACCTATGCAAGGGTCCTGTTTGTCGACATCAGCTCAGCTTTCAACACAATCATCCATAACATCCTCCACCCCAAACTACTCCACCTAGGAGTCCCTGAAGCTACATGTTCTTGGATTGTGGACTTTCTGAAGGATAGAAAACAAGTTGTGAAAGCAGGAGAATTCACATGTACCTAAATTAGTACTATTTGATTCTAATTGATCATAGATTTATCATTGACATTCAGTAAGTCTCCTGCAGAATGGACAACTGTGGGTAGGAGCAGGGCCGGACTGGGACCAGAAATCGGCCGTAGCAGGCGGGACCCTTGCAAGGTGAAAAGGGGGCATGGTCTAATGGAGAGGAGGCGTGGCATCAGAAAAAGGAGGCATTACACGTTATAGAACACACCGTAATGCCCATTACATATTATGGAAAACACCGTAATGCCCATTACAGAATATGACACAATCTGGACCCCACAGGATGCTCCCCCTGTATAATAACAGGACACAAAAGGCTGCTCCCCCTGTATAATAATAATAACAGGACCCCACAGGCTGCTCCCCCTGTATAATAATAATAACAGGACCCCACAGGCTGTTCCCCTTGTATAACAGTAACCCACAGGCTGCTCCCCCTGTATAACAGGACCCCACAGACTGCTCCCCCCTGTATAATTAACGGATCCCCACAGGCTGCTCTGCCTGTATAAGTCATGCCTTATTTGTAACCAAGAGGGACAGGACTGCAGCTGGAGTTATACATGCAATATGCACTGTAGCAGTTATGGCATTTTATGTGCTGTCACATGGATAAGAGGCTTCATAGCAGTTGCACTTTGTACACATCAGAAGCCAGAAAGAGCCGTGTGGTGGAGTTTGCTCACACCACTTCCACTAAACAGAGGTCTTGTCCAAAGTCTGAAATATCACCTGTTATGGCTCAATTTTGATATCTACCATTTTTACAATTGATATCTAAACCTAAAGTAAGTGAGATCACGTTCAATCAGCGAACAGGGAAATAATATCCTACTTTCCCAGGTCTCTGATGTACCCATGCATTTATACAATGGAATAAAGAGATGATAGACTGATTCTGCACAGCACATATAAGAGGCTCACAGCAGAGAGTGTCGACATTCTAAGAGCCTTACAAACATTCAAGCACAATAGTCGAAATTAGTTGCGCGCTACCTGTAACACTGCATGGAAGTAACATAGTAGTTTCCTCAGTACTGTCAATACTAGTTTTTATTTTCTGAAAACCATTTGTGAGAAGATAATTAATTTTTTTACAGCCAGTCACATTTTGCAAAGAAAATAAAAAATAGGACAAGGTGAGCGTATAAAATGAACTCCACGCCGGCGTGGATAATGGGGGTATGAAAAGGTCGGGAGGACACGTAACGTGTCCGCGCGCCATGCTTCGGTCTGGCGTGGATAGTGTGGGTTTGAAATGGGGCATTTGCAAATATTTAACATGGAGCACTGGCAAATGCCTCCTTTATTGTACATGAGACGCACTCGCGTTAGCACCCCCTCTTTGTGCAGGAGACGCACACGCTACCGAACCCCTAACCATGTCGGCAGGGTTGCTGTACCCTGCCGCAATAGTTACTCAGACACAGAAGCGTATCAGACGCTTCTGCATCTCAGACGCTCCTGTGTCTCAGACAGATGGAGCGCCTCTCCAACTGCACCTGCATAATCCCCTCTCCGCCGGAGAGGGGATCATGCGGGCGCCGGTGCTTTGCGAGAGGTGACTCACTAGGCTAGCCAGGGACGCCGGGAACAGAGATGCAGTTCCCGGCAACAGTACGGCGAGTAGCTGCCTCACGGGGACACTACACTGACTACGCAGAGTTGCCGTGGATTCACTACGCTGACTACGCTAGGCAGCCATTGATAACGCAGCTTAGGCTGCCACCGTGAAACTACACAAGTAAGGCAGCCGTTGGGCCTCGCTAATAACGTAGCTTCAAACATAGCGTAAGCTGCCACCGTTAAACTACACAAGTACCGTATTTTGTACTACATCGCATGCTATTGTGCTATATACCATTGTGTAGTCAAAATCTGGTGTAGTTCAAATCACATAGCACACATTTTATAGGCCAAGTCGCATTAAGCACACATCTCACCATGTGTGGGCACCATAACACAATGGGACTGATTCAGAGCTGTTCGGATGGGTCCAAGTTCAGCCCTGTTTTCGATGGCGGGAATTTGTTCATGGGGGATGCAGTTAAGATCCCGGCGGTCGGGATCCCAGCGTTCAGAATCCCGACGCCGGAATCCCGACCGCCGAAATGCCGACACTTTCTCCCTCCTGGGGTGTCCACGACACCCCTGGAGGGAGAATAAAATAGCGTGCCGAGCGTAGCGAGGCACCGGGCCCGCTGCGTGGCGAGCGCAGCGAGCCCGCAAGGGGGGGCGATCCACGTCCCCCCCTTGTCGGCATTTCGGCTGTCGGGATTCCGGCGTCGGGATTCTGAACGCCAGGATCCCGACCGCCGGGATTACATATCGGATCCGTTCATGGGCATGCTCGAATATCCACCTGTGCCAATGCCTTCACACGCGCCCAGGCTTTCTCACTGTCAGGGGAGGGAAGGGGGCAGACTGAAGGCTGGTGCAGGGGGAACACCCAGCGTTTTATGGACATCCCCATAAACACACTGGGTGTTCCCCTGCAAACACAGGTGTGTTGTCAGTGCCCTCTCCGAATTAGGCCATCTCCAGCCAAGATAAAAGTCAATCTAGAGGGGGTTGTGTAAGCATACACATCCCCTCGCATGCAAATGCAGGGATTCAGTCGGCTGGCGTTTACCTGTTAGCTAGGCTGCGAACATACGCAGCCTAGCGAACAACTCTGAATCAGGCCCAATGTGAATTTAAGCATGATATTAAGTATTGTAGTATTAGACGGCGATGGAACCTGGGAAAATGGTGAAGAGGTTAAAAAAGATATTTGACTTGGAATAATGTAAAAAAATAAAATAAAATAAAAACAGATCCCCACCAATGTACCAAAATCATTTAGGAAACAATTTAAGAATTCACAGTGGGCATAAATGGAGGGACCACAGCAAATATCATATATTTCTGGCACGGCCCCCCCCCCATGGTACTGTACATCTAGGGCAGGGTTGTCCAAACTTTTTGCAAAGAGGGCCAGATATGGGGACGTGAAAACGTGTGGGGGCTGACCATTCAGCCTGACATTCTTTGAACCATTAATCACATCAGAATGGTCCCACACTCTGCCCCCATTCACTGTATGTCCCCCAGCGTGCCCCCACTCACTGTACGTCCCCCAGCGTGCCCCCACTCACTGTATATTCCCCACTCTGCACCATTCACTGTATGCCCCCCACTCTGCCCCATTCACTGTATGTCCCCCACTCTGCCCCATTCACTGTATGTCCCCCACTTTGCACCATTCACTGTATGCCCCCCACTCTGCACCATTCACTGTATGCCCCCCACTCTGCCCCCATTCACTGTCCCCCAGCATGCCCCTCCTTCACTGTATATTCCCCTGCCTGACCTTCTTCTCTGTATTTCCCCCAGCCTGCCCCCATTCACTGTATGTCCCCCAGTGTGCCCCCATTCACTGTATGTCCCCCACTCTGCCCCTTTCACTGTATATTCCCATAAACTGCCCCTCCTTCACTGTATGTACCCCATTCACTGTATGCTCCCCACTCTGCCCCCATTCACTATGTCCCCCAGCCTGCCCACCCTTCTCTGAATGTACCACATACTGCCTCCCTTCACTGCCTTCACTGTATATTCCCCTGCAGGAGGCAGATGCTTGTGCTCCCGCCGCCGCCCTTCTCTGATATGCATATTACAGGAGCAAGCTTCCACTTTGCTGCCCCCCCCCCCCGCACACTGCTGTCACTGTGATCATGGTGGAGGGTGTTATACAATTGCAGCAGCAGGAGTTGGACACATACTCATCTGAAAGATGGCAAACACATCTCACAGTGGCAGCCGGCTATCCCTCACCCCACCCTCACTGTGCTGTGCATCCAACGTCAGCCTCCAGCCGCCCTCTTCTGGCTGGAGTCTGCAGGCCGCTTGAAGTGACATCACAGGCCACAATTGGCCCCCGGGCCAGACTTTGGACATGCCTGATCTAGGGGTTACTTCATATATGCAATTCTAACAGCTCTTTATTGACTAATTAATATGTCCCTAAGAGTTCTCATAAATGCAGCAAGCCTCACACAGTAACTATTACAATTTAATTTAATATTTAGAAAGAGAGAAATGTAGCTGTTGCATGAAACTGCCGATGTCTGTGAATCTACTTGCAGTCTAAATGCTACATACAGCATTTATCATTTCTTAAACGGAGTACAAACCTATATAATCATAGTTCCATTCTGCTGATATCGGGTGAACAGCCATTGATTGAACTGGTGTGTATGCAGTGGTGATGCTGGAGCGTTACCCGATAACAAGCTTGGAACACTCTTGCGATTATAAGGACAGGGAGGTTGTGTCTTATGTGTTGCACAGCACACCTCCTGATGCCCACAGAGAAGCCCCCTGGGGGGCTGCTGCCACTTCTAACAGGAGGTCAAATCATGTCAAATACACGCTAGCCTCTTAGCATGTTAGATGGGCTAATTAATAAATCCACACATACAGTAGGTCAACAGAGGAATGCTGGGTTTATATTTTCTACCAAGGGACCGCAAGGCTTTTGAGCTACTTTGACTTTCACCGATATACAGTAATTTTGATGACAAGGGCACACGAAGCCCCATTTTACATAATGAAAGTTCTCTCCAAGAGCATAAGTAATAGGACAATATTTAGCTACTTTGAAACCACTCATACTTAGGAGATCATAGTGAGGGAGGATTTGTCTGATTTACAAAATAAATTGTAGCATTCGGTGGACTTACAACTGACATTGACAGAGAGCTTATTCATACACACAATGGCAGCATTCTTGCCAGTCAACAATGTTCAGGTACAAAATACAAAGGTCGCTTTGTTTTGAAGTTTGTATCATTATTGTACAACATGTAAAACTACAGACAGCATTCCAAGGCTTTTAATGTGGAAAAAGTCCTTGTAGATTTCACGGGTATGGGTCATGCCCAGTGGAGGAGAGGGGCTGCCGCAGCGCCGCCCCCCTCCGGTGCCGCCGCTGCCAGTCCTCACAGCTCGTCACCACTTGTGCCGAATCCCGGTCGCCGTTGCGGAACCAGCGCATGTGCAGTAGCCTCTTCGGTACTGCGCATGCGCTGGCCCCAGCCTCTATGGGACTGCTTTGGGAGCAGAACCATAAAATTATATATGACCCGGGTCCGGCGCATGGGCAGAACCCATTTTTAGGGGCTGTGCCACAGTTGCGCATTGAGAGACATCCCAGAGGGAGGGAACACCTCCCAATGGGACTGCCTTGGTGACTGGCAGGTCAGACTTCCAATTGGAAGTCACTGCCAGTCACAGACTGCATCTGGCTTCATACAGTGGTGGATTTTACCTGGGGGGGGGGGGGCTGCAGCCCTGTAGCCCATAGGTAAAAACCGCCACTAGTCATGGGGTTGACACAATTAAGGTTGGCAGCCAATAGGTCAACCAATATTGGTCGACAGACAAATGTAGACACATTAAAAAGGTTGAAATGTATTAGGTGGACATGGTCAAAAGGTTGACACACACATAATGTTGACATGGAAAAGGTCGACATGTAATCCAAACTGTCATTGGATTGACTGCAGTCACTTTAGGAGGTGGATTCTGAGTTTGCGAACAATATTCAAAAATATTCCTCTACTACACGTACAGATATTTCTGCAACCATTTGCTGGATTGTGGGTAAGTTGATAAAGTATGTAAATGAAGAAAAAAAAACTCACTACAAATTTATATTTCCTTAATTACAGTTTTGACAGTTTTCTTCCAGAAAATATTAGTTATTGGAGCCTTATTTATGCCATAAGTTATTTGTTTGGTTGCGCAGTTACTTTCCGTCAACTGACCTGCACTCAGCAGTGGACACCGCAATCTGACAAACTATTCCTGTCATAAAAATATACTGTTCCCACCCCCACAGTTGCTGTCATAATGCAATATTTACTCATGAAAATAGGAACTCTGACAACAACAGGAGCATTATGTCACTGAACAGCGTTCAGTCTATTCTTTCTCCTCCCCATACACACAAGTCACATTAGCCAGGGATACTATTGGTAGGTTCATTTGTTGTAACTCAGCAGCTGCATGATTCATAAATTAAATTTACATAATTTACATAGCTACAGAACTTTAAGTAAATACACCATAGATAGGTGCACAGTTGCATTTTTAGATACTCATCAGCTCATTGATTTCCGCCTATCACTGATTTTGTGCCATTATTTCCCGAATAACCTGTTACCAAATAGATTCTCTAAATCTTCAGTTCAATGTGAAACACATCAGACCTACTAAAATTATATGCATAGCCCATTTTAAATTCCTGTATTTGACAATAAATATATTTCAACATAACCATGTACAGATGGAGCCGCCTTCATTCAGCAGGGTTTGGCAGTCAGATCTCCAACTGCCGCTGGAAGGAAATGCGCGCACACGAGACGCTTGCGCGTCCCCTTCCGACAGAGCTCCCCGCCGGTGCCCACCGCCTCCCCGTCGTTCGCCGCTGCCTCCCCTAACCCTGCCCATCTCCCTGAAGTGGAGATGGGCAGGGTTCGCATCCCTGCCGGCCGGAAATTTAGATGCGCGTGCATGAGAGACGCTCCTGTGTCCCAGTTAGATGGAGCGCCGGCTCATCAGCGGGGGCATTCTGGCAAGCCCTGGCACTGGCTGAGAGGCGCTCAAAAAGTAGTAATCACTATGATATGGACTATAATCTTTGCAAAAATTTCCTGAAAGAGTATTATCTTATGGTCAGACATGCCTGATCACTTAGCATGAACCTCCGACCAATATTTTGAAAGTATTGGGCAACATTAGGCATCGAGTCGGAGGTACAGCATCGCCCCCTCAAAAATCCCTGCTCTGCCCGCGTCACACATGCGGGAGATGAGCAGGAGCTTCTGAGCGACTGCTCTTAATTATCTGACCCGCCCGTTCTCAATCTTGGGCAGACTCAGAACGGCGGGCAGGCGCATTTAAATTGCTGCGTGGTCTACACACGCAGTGATTTTAATGCGTTTTCAGGCATTTTCTGAGCGATTTAGTAAAATTGCTCAGAAAATGCCTGAATGTCGCGGGGTGTGGGGCCCATTTGGATCAGAGTATTTGCAGTCTGCTCTGATGCTGTCAATTTATCTTCAAAGCCTTTACTTATACTTATATCATCTACTCCACACTCCCTACAATGGCACCTTGGTTTCTGCCCAAGAGTTAGGTAAGTGCTATGACCACTGATGCAGCAATGTTTATAAACCATCCATGTGGCCTCCCTTGTCTTGTATTGTAAGTTGTTATTTCTGTTTTTCCTAATTTTTTAGGCATTGGTAAACCTTTGTGGCCAGAGGCACTTCAAGAGAGAAGGGGCCTATGTGCAAGCTCCGATTGGGCCCCCTTATCTCTGGTGTTGCAGTAGACTTTGGCATTATGCCAGAGTCTATTGTTCATATGCATGTCCCTGAGAAGATGGTGCCTGCACTGGGTACCTGAGGACACCTCTATTGCAGATGTGCAACAGAGGTGTCCTCAGGTACCCAGTGCAGGACACCTCTGCGCGGTGGCCACGATGCCCATTTTCCCAATGATTTTTGCCACTGTGCTGCCAACACCGGACAGGTGAGTATAATTAAATGGGTGCAGGGTGTACGGTTTGTTGGCGGTCTGGACCTGTGTGCACCGGACACCTTGCATCCATGATAGATATGCCAGTGCTTCTGACACCAGAAAAATAAAGGATACTAGTAACAGTGTATCGGCTCCATATCTCTAAGGACTTCTACATTGAAACCATTTTGTACATGGGACCTCTCACTTCTTAAAAAGACCCTGCCCTGAAAACATCTCTCTGGTTCAGATGTTTGTCATTTAAAAGATTGTCTAGAAAACAAGTTGCTGTGTCATTAATAGGCATTATGAGTGAGCCAGAAACTGACTTAACTACACAAACACAAAACATACTAACAAGTAGGGAAAGTTGGAAACCACTAAATATCCCCGGATGACAGGCAAGAGGGTGACTACTTAACGCGACTGAGGACGACAAGCTGCTTAACTCCATTACGTTTTCTATCACTGATGTTAATAACAATATACTCTTGCATATCACCACTGGAAGTACAGATTTGTGACTGCAAAATTGCGTTCATTAAGGAATCTGCCTACATAAGTCCCATCATGCTTGAGAGCTTGAATATCTTATTTTGGAAGAAGAAATCTCGAAGAACGTTTACAAGAATAGCATGAAGGGAATGCGTTTTAATAATGACTATTTGACCATTTAAAACTTTAGATAATGCAGATTTTTTTTTCTTCTAGAATCCAAAAATGTTATGTGATACACTACACAGGTGGGACTTCTCATTTCTGGAAAATAGCCTCAATGGAACAGAGGAGATATTATGACCATGGTGGCACTCAATCATTTCATTTTGTTTACTAGTATAAAGACATCCTGTGGAAAACAGTGGCAAGACATTTATTGCTGAAACAGAAAGCTACTGTATGAAGTGTTTACATGAAGTAGTGAAGGAAAAACGAAAATACATGCACAGATCATTATGTCACCATAACACAGATCTGAAATATGCACAGCCACACAGTGCTCTTCAGTTACTTCATATCTCCGCAGTCAGACACGTCTACATACCTAAAATAACATTTCTAACTAGCCAGTGACAGGCAATCACATAGTTAACATGAATGGGAAAACCAATTACTTTTAATTCAGAAATATAAGCTTTAATATTATTAGCAATGGTATATTAGAAACTATTGATATAATATTAGTACAAAAATAATGTTATGGTTATTAGTTTTTATTAAAATATATTTTATATTATATTTTCAGGAAATAGATGGCAAACATGAACTACGGAAACCAGCAAATGTTTGACTGCCATGTGTTTTCATAGATTGACAGATTTTTGTTCCCATCGGACAGAGTGGACAGATAAATCTTTAGGTGTGTATCCAGCTTCAGACACAGACTAATGAGGGGGGGCGGGTTCTAATTACCTGGGCCTGGGCTTGCTGGAGGGGCCAGGCGGTGGCCCTGGTCCAACCCCCCCCCCCCCCCATACGTCCCTCCTGGGCAGCAGCACACACTTACAGCTATTGGTATGTGCTCCTGCTGCTGCTGAGGGAGGGGGGGGTCAATAACACTCCCCCCCTCAACTGTAGAATATATTTTTTTCACACACACACCCCAAACATTTTGGGGGCCTGGCCTAATCATGTGAGGTAGTCACAGCTCCCTTAATTAGACCACGCCCCAAAATTTTTACCGGGGCCCGACATACCTCTCGGCTGCCCTGTTTAAGCCCGCCCCATTATTAGGCTTTGCCCCCTTTTAAAGATCCGCGAATCACGGGTTGTGCTGCAAGCTTTCCTGCTCTATTTTCCCTAACTGCAGCTCTCTTTGATCTCTGTGGCTGTCCCACCGTGAGACAAGACTACCTGCTTGCAGAGTTTTCTCCCATAGGCAATATTCCATTAAATTTGGTCATCAGAAATTCATTCCTAGGTTGACACAAATTTTCCAGTCAATGGACTTAAAACATCAGTGGCCATCTCTGTCCTCTCTGAACTACTAATCTTCTAAATATGCTGATTCTCTGGCTTCATCAGTCATTCAGAATTTGGAGTTTTCTGATGTTTGTCAAACCTCCAGTCCTTTAAAATGTGTAAAGAGCTCTCAAAAAATAAGATTTGATACTCCTATTAGACTTTGACCCAGACTCTGACTATTATAAACCCACTCTCTTGCTGGAAGGTCCCATGTTCTCTGATAAAGATTTCCCTTGATAGGAAATTCTGCTCTCTATGGTCAAATCAGGATGTTTCTGTAGAAATAGGCAGTACGCATTGATGAATTTTTAAAATTAATCTTCTCCCCTCCCCTTTGTTGAAGATTTACATGTCCAGAGGTCACTCCTAAAATGTGGTACTCTCACAATCCTGACTTATTTCTCTCATAATCTGCTGTTTTTTTGTGACTTACAATACTGTGCAAAAGTTTTATGCAGGTGTGAAAAAAAAAATCTGTAAAAGTAAGAATGCTCTAAAAATAGAAGTGGCAAAAAACACCAATGATCAGGATTTTGTAGGCCAAATTCATTTTTAAGGTTTTCAAAAGATTAAACCGTGCCTTTAGACATAAGACATCCCAATCTATCTAGCCCAGTCTGAAGCCAAAAGTTAATAGAGGGTTATGCAAGAGGAAGAGAGAGGGGGGGGGGGGGTGTTTAACTGTGGAGACACCTCCAAGGGATCTCACCGACCTCCAGATTCTAAATGTAGGGCTGCCAATGGTAGGGTGTGTAAAGGCCCCCATACATTAGGCCGACTTGTCCTAAGAACAAGTCGGCCTAATGTTGGCCCCGACTTCCACTGAGCTCCCCCGGCAGCTCCTGATATGATTTGGCACTTGATGTGCCATTTTTCATATGTGATAAATCAGATCGATTTATCACATGTAAATCCGGGGAAGCTGCAGGACAGCAGGGTCTGGGGGGCTTACAGACGGGAAGGGGGGGGCATTAGGTGGCGGGGAGCAGGGTCCGGTCCAGCTGCAGGGGTAGTGGGCTAGCGGCAGAAGTGGACTGGAGAGGTAGCCGCAGGCGGGGACCAGAGACCGGGGTCCGGTCCGTGGGAGCTGCAGAAGGGGTAGAGAGGTGGCGGGGTGCGGGGTCGGTTCAGCTGCAGGGGTAGTGGGCTAGCGGCAGGACTGGAGAGGTTACGGCAGGCGGGGAGCCGGGACCGCATAACAGAGTCTGGCACAGCTCCCACGGACCGGACCCTGCTCTCCGGTCCCCGCTCCGCCAGACCTGCTCTCTGCCGGCTGCACATAAGATCTGATCCGATGCGCACAGGACCGTGCATCGGATCAGATCGAATGTCATACACTACGCGATTTGGTCCCAAATCGCGTAGTGTATGGGGGACTTCAGTCATGGGATCTTTAGGCACCAAGGGAGATAGCAAAGAGGTGCCTCAGATATTGAGGAATGTTGAAGACTCACTATTAGTTTTGTGGGTGCCAATTTGAATGCATTTTCCTCAAAGATCATATTTATGTTCCTCCCATAGAGTATAGAGGTGTCTGCCTTGACGTTAAAGGAAACATAGTCAGTAATGGCTCTTTCTAATAATTAGAGACAGGCATACAGAGCTCCAAAGAGATAGGTGCATGGTCTGAATCCGTAATTTGGCCAATAGTAAACCTAAGTATCAGATCAAGCGAGTTACGGCTAAGAAAAAAGTAGTCTATCCTTGAGTAAGGATTATGTGGAGGGGAGTAGAAAGTGTAGTCCCTCTCAGCTGTATGAAGAAGCCTCCACATGTCCACTAAATAGAAATCATGTAGAAGTCAACAAATCTTCCTAGCTTTCTTAAGGTACATGCCGGGAGCCCCTGAGGATGTTTCTGTCTGTGGTTCTAAAGGCCAGTTTAAATCTCCTCCCAGAACTAATATACATTCTAACTTAACCTCCACTTGTTCCAGAAGCCTATGCAAAAGAGAAATTGACCATAATTACAGATGGAGCGCCTCTCAGCCAGCGCTGTGAATGCCCCAGCTGTCGATGGAGAGGTGCTTCATCAGACTGGGACACGCAAGTATCTCGCGCAAGCATCTCACATGCGTCCCAGTTTTCGGGCCATGGGGGACGCAAACCCTGCTCGTGTCCTCTTCAGGGAGACGGGCAGGGTTAGGGGCAGCAGCACCGATGGGGGAGTCGGTGGTGGGCTCCATCAGAAGGGGACGTGCGTGCATCTTGTGCGTGGGCTGACGGTTGGCAATCCGACTGCCAGACCCCAGCTGAATTACAGCGGCTACATCTGTAGGTGCATAAAATTAACAAAAGAGAATCTATGCTGAGCAAAGTGACTTCTTCCATAATCCAACTCACACATTTATTCAGATCTGATAGCAGTACAAATTTGTTCTCAAAATGGGCAAAACAGGGTGCACTGCAGGTGGGGCAGATGTAACATGTATGGAGAAAGTTAGATTTGTGTGAGTTATTTTGTTTCTGTGCAGAGTAAATACTGGCTGCATTATTTTTACACTGCAACTTAGATTTCAGTTTCAACACACCCCACCAAAATCTAACACTCTATGCACATGTTACATCTGCACCACCTGCAGTGCACATGGTTTTGCCCATTTTGAGAACAAATTTCTACTGCGATCAGATCTGAATAAGGGCCGCCGTCGTGACATTGGAGGCCTGCAGATATCAGACCAGAAGATCTACTTCTTCAGTTTTTGCTCCTTTAAATGCCGTTGAAATGGCACCCTTCCCAATTAGAAGTCCTTTGAGAGTAAGGTAACCTGAATGACACCATGGGGCGTGTCCTAATCCAGTGACACGCTGTAAGGAGATCGGGACCAGGTTCCAGGATCATGACATTGGCCACTTGGTGAGGAGGATCTGGAGCTGGATCCAGGGCGGTAAGCAGCCTTTGCTGTATTTTTATTCCTGGCCTGGGTTACCCGTTCACAGCCGCAGCATGCCTATGCTCCGTCTGGCTGTGTGGAGCGCTTCACATCCTGTACTGTAGAGCGCAAGCTGATGGTTGCCTAGCAACCTGCCACTTGCGCCGCATACAGGAAGTAGTGAGCTGACTGCTTCCGGCGGACAGAGGCACGCTGACGATGCGTCTGCGGGGAATCCCAGGCCAGGTAAGTATATATTGCTTGTCTGTACTGCACTTCACTGCTGTAGGTTTGGGGCTGAAGATGGCGCTGATACCCCGAAACGTTCCCCGTGTACCTCAATACACCATTTTTGCTTTATACAAGTCTCCTCGAGTGCTGTTCATTCCCACTGTTGTGGGAGTGTTTGGATTACTACTTCACTACGTATCTGGCACCTGGAGCAAGTTGTATGTTTGTACTACGAGTGCCGGCAGCATTGGATTTATATATATATATATATATATATATATATATATATATATATATATATATACACACACATATACATACATACATACATACATATGTAAAAATATAAATATATAAAAAAAAACTATTAGTAACTAACATATGAAATATATGTATATTTATTTAACATATTGATAACATTAAGGAGCACGAAAATATCCGTAGAACAATTTATAAAAGAAAAAAAAGGGATATAAATTTTTTGGGGTGAAAAATTCTAAAAACAGTTAATTGAAAATAAGAAGGATAAAAGGCAGTCTTATGTTTTAGTCCTGGATGGACGTAGAGTCTTGTGGAGTAGGATTAATTGTTGTGTTCTTAACAGTGATAGAGATATCAGGTTGGTAACTACTCTTGGCTGGTGGGAATATATTTAATTCTGTTTTGGAAATGTTGAGTTTGAGGTGGCGAGATGACATCCAAGATGAAATGGCAGAAAGACATTCAGAGACACGGAGCAATACTGACGGTGACAATTCCGGGGAGGTAAGATAAATTTGAATATCATCAGTGTACAGATGATACTGAAATCCAAAAGAGTTGATAAGTTTCCCAAGTGAGGAGGTATAGATTGAGAAAAGCAGAGGACTTAAGACTGAGCCTTGTGGTACTCCAACGCACAGAGGTAGTGAGGAGGAGGTAAAATCAGAGAAGCGGACACTGAAAGAGCGATTATATAAGTACCGTGTTTCCCCGATAATAAGCCCTACCCCGAAAATAAGCCCTACCCTGAGGTCTGGACATCTGTCCAAAATAAGCCCTACCCCGAAAATAAGCCCTACCCCGAAAATAAGCCCTATCGAAATACCCATTTTTTCGGGTCCATGCACTAAAATATTGGTACAATGCCCCCCAGCTCGACCCCCGCTATCCCCCTCACCTACCCTGCATGATGGATGCCGCAGCGGTATGGTAGCACGGTACCGCTGAAGCCTCCCGGTCCCAGGGATGCATTGCGCATAGCGCATGATGTCACCACGCCTTCCACGCTGTGCTATACAGACTGGCGGGAGCGGACTGTCAGGAGCGGAGTGCCAGCAGCAGCAGCGGCGGAAAGCCTGACAAACGGGGAAAGGTGAGGGGCATGTACAGGTAAAGTCAGCAATGGTGGCATGATGGGGATAAAGGCAGCAATGGGGGCATGATGGGGATAAAAGCAGCAATGGAGACATGATGGGTATAAAAGCATCAATGGGAGCATGATGGATACTGTATAAACTTAGCAATGGGGGCATGATGGGGACAAAAGCACCAATGGGGGCATGATGGGTCAATGCTATTAAAATAAGCCCTACCCCGAGAATAAGCCCTATAGTGTTTTTTGTTAAAAAAAAAAAAATAAGACAGTGTCTTATTATCGGGGAAACACGGTAGGAAGAAAACCAAGAAAGGACTGTGTTCTGAAGACCTAGGGATTGTAGTGTTTGTATGAGAAGAGAGTGTCGACAGCATCAAAGGCAGCTGAGAGATCTAGAAGAATAAGAAGTGAGAAATGGCCTTTAGATTTAGCAGTGGCCAGATTATTGACTACTTTAGTCAGTGCTGTCTCTGTGGAGTGTTGAGAGCGAAAGCCTGACTGAAGTGGGTCCAATAAGTTGTAGGAGTTAAGAAAGTGTGTGAGTCAAGTGTAGGCAAGTCTCTCAAGTAGCTTGGAGAGGCATGGGAGCTGAGAGATAGGATGGTAGTTAAAGAGACAGTTTGGATCAGAATTGTGTTTTTTTTAGAATGGGACTAATGCATGCTTGAACTAGTGCATGCTTGAACAGAGAAGGAAATATACCAGTAGAGAGAGAGAGAGAGAGAGAGGTTACAGATTTTAGTTAAGCTTGGGATAAGCACAGGAGACAGAGCTTTACTGACTTGTAAGGGTATAGGATCAAGAGGAGAGTTAGTGGATTAGGAAAAGGAGAAGAGTGTTGATACTTTATCCTCACTTGTGGGGTCAAATGAGGAGAAAGTGGCAAAGCGCTCAGGAAAGGAAGTAAGCAAGTCACTGGCTGAGGAAGAGCATGCCATTTCATCTTGGATTTTAGCAATCTTTTCTTTGAAGAAGGAAGCAAGCTCTTGCGCACTGATATTGGCAGGTGGGGAGGGTGAAGGAGGGTAAATAAGTGATTTCAATTTATTAAAAAAGTCACTTGGGGTTAATGGCAGGAGAAGAGATGAGAGATTGAAAATAAGTTTGTTTAGCAGTGTCCAGAGCAGTACGATAGGAGTGGTAGGTAGTCTTAGTCACTTGGATTTTGAGATTTACGCCACTGACGTACCAATCTACGTGATCGTTTTTGCAGGTGTCTTGTTAATGTAGAGTGCCACGGTTGGCATCTAAGCCCACGTGGATTGTGAGGAGTAGCTGGAGCAGCTTCATCAAGGGCAATTTGTAGAGTGTGGTTCAGGTGGGTTACAGCGGTCTCAGGACAGGAAAGTGTACAAATGGGTGAGAGCAGTTGTTGCAGAGAGGTAGAAAGTTGTTGAAAATCAATAGCATTAGTATTTCTGCAGGTTAGAGGATGCTTGCATGATTTAGGCATTATAGTGTTTGGAGAAATGGAGGAGGTGATAATGTTGTGATCCGAGAGGGAATGGAGCGTTCTTGAATTCAGAAACAGAGCATAGCCTAGTGAATACAATATCAAGGCAGTCTTGAGAAATTACTCCAAAACAGACCCTTATAATTAATTTCTTAATGCCACAATATGATACTAAAATTATTGGGTGTTAGGTGTGTGTACATAACTATGCTCTGCTCTAAGTGGTCTATGTACTAGGCTTTGGAAAAAGTATCAGCCAATCAGCATGTAACTGCCATGTTGCAGGCTGTGCTTCAAAACTGTCAGTTATGAGCTAATTGCCACTCCAAGATTTTTTTTTTAATTCAGTATCTCTTTTATTATTATCATTATTATATATATATATTAATATATTATTATAAGTTTGATACAAAGTTAAAACATCACATCCATTTCCATGTGTCAAAATATCACATCATAAACAAACATCCATGAATCCATACATTTTTTGTTACAAACATTTTTTTTCTTTTTCTTTACATACACCTGCTTGTACAGCCTCCCTCCCCCACCCCCCAACATACTTATCCACTACTACCTCTTTTTGTAGTCATGGCCATATATATTTTCCCACTCTGTCATTAACTCTTTGAAGCCTCAACATGTGCTACTACCTATTTTCCCTACTATACATGCTATTCTAACCCAAGCACCCTGCTACACCATTTTAATTTTCATTTTGGGTGCACTGTTACCACTACACTTCTCTTATCCTTTCCCCGGCCTTAAATCTGTGCAGTGTATATTTGCTTTATATCTGACACACGGTGCCACTATACCTACAATTCTAAACTTACGTTATTAAGTAACCTTATCTATCTAACCTTCTGTGTACTTTCCTTTACAATAAAGCTATTGCTTAATGTGCTTACTTATTATGTATACCCCTGTTTAAGCTCATAGAATTCTGACAGTGTCTATCTCTCCCACTTTTGATTGAACTTTCTTACATTATTTATTTTGATGTATATGTACTGCTCATTGTCTACTGTACGGTTTATCAGGTTAATCCAATGTTTTAATTCAGGTACCTCCTACGCCATCCATTTCTTTGCTATTATTATTTTTGGCTCTTCAAGATTTAGTACCCAAGAAACTAAGTAGAAACGTTGCACATATGGGTACTTGTGTAGTTTCACGGCGCCAGCATGGCGCCGTGCTACTTCCGGGTTCTACGCTCGCCACAAACTATGTTAAAAAAGTAACTTAACTCCATGCCAACATGCATAGTTCATACCTCCACTATCCATGTTGGCATGGAGTTGATTTTAAATAGCGTGGTGAGCGTAGCGAGCCACCGAGCCCGCAGCGTGGGCGAGTGAAGCGAGCCCCGCCATACTGGCGCCGTGAAACTACACAAGTACCCACATATGTAATGAAATCACAGACATATGTGCAGAAACATTTCAAAGACATAGTTTAACAAAGTTATAGAAGTGAGACAACATAAGAGAAACATAAGAGAATATAGTCATGTGTGAAAAAGGGTACATTTATTGGCAGAAATCTGGATTAATATGCACGACTCTTCATTAAGTCCCTTTTTTTTAAATTTTGAACGAATTACTGAACTTTCGGTCATGTTCTTCACAAAACAAGTAGATAATTTACTAATATGCTAAGTATTATGCCAAGGAAATATTAATGTACTCAAATAGAACAGTGAAATTGAAATAAAGTGAAGTGCTTAATATCATTTAAACCGCTTATTTCTTTTAATGTTTTCATGCAATAACATTGTTATTGTTTTGAATTAAAACATTTTAGTTTTGTCCTTAGGCAGTATAATACACTTAATAGTACAAACAGTTCTGCCATATTGGTAGCCAAAATAATAATAAATATTGATATGATATTGTAAAGGAACACTCACTTGTTTGGATGAAGTAAAAAACGAAAAACAAACTTTTCCAGATCATCTCTCCTGCTGCTACGTACTCCAACCTCTCCAAGTTTGTTCCAAGAAAGAGACTGTTATATTCCAAGCAACTACTCTTATGAAAAGCGGTTTGGTAATCATGCCTGCTCCCTGCTGGCCAGGTTCCATATTAAGGAGTGTTTGACTAAAGGGCAAAGAGAAGCTGGTAGATGAAAAACAGTCAAGGAAAATGTCTGAAAATGTCAGTCTTCACATAAGACCACTGGTTTAATAACTTGCATAATAAAGTGTGTAATCATTCACCATGTAAATTTTATAGCAAAATCCATTTCTTTGAGGGCAATTTACTAAGATGTGTATTCTACTTGACATGCAATGTTGCTATGGACAACCAATCAGATCCTGTCTACTATCTTCTAGAGGGTGCTAAATAAATAAGAAGTAGATTCTGATTGGTTACCTATAGCAACATCACATGTGAAGTAGAAAACACATCTTAGTAAATTTCCCCCTTTAACTTCTACATAAATGTAAATTATCTAACCTTGCATTTGTTATAGTAAAAATGTGTTATATATATATATACATGCATAAACACACACATATACCCTACTGTTCATAAGTTTGGGATCACTTAGTAATTTCCTTATTTTTAAAATACAAGCACTGTTTTTTTTTTCAATGAAAATAACATTAAATTAATCAGAAATACACTCTTTACATTGTTAATGTGGTAAATGACTATACAAGCTGAAATTGTTTTTTTAAATGAACATCTACATAGGTGTATAGAGGCCCAATTCCAGCATCCATCACTTCTAATGTTCTAATGGTACATTGTGTTTGCTAATTATGTTAGAAGACTAATGGATAATTAGAAAACTTTTGAAAACCCTTGTGCAATTATGTTAGCACAGCCAAAAATGAGTTTTCTCATCAGAGAAGCTAGATAACTGGCCTTCCTTTGAGCTAGTTGAGTATCTGCAGCATCACATTTTTGGGTTCGATTATACTCTCAACATGGCCAGAAGAAGAGAACTTTTGGGTGAAACTTAAAAGTCTATACTTCGAAAGAATGCTATTCTATGCGAGAAATTGTCAAGAAACTGAACTTTATTCTAAACCAGAGTAGAAAGAGAAGTGGGAGGCCCCAATGCAAAACTGAGCAAGAAGACAAGTAGATTAGAGTCTATGGTTTGATAAATCGATATCTCATAGGACCTCAACTGGAAGCCTAATTAAATGGTACCCGCAAAACACCAGTGTCAGCGTCTACAGTATAGAGGTGACTGCTAATAGCTAATATGGGCAAAAGAACACAGACATTGCACAGAGGAAGATAGGAAAAAAGTGTTATGGTTAAGTTTGAGGTGTTTGGATCACACAGAAGAACATTTGCAGTGCATGACGCTATATCTCAAACATGATGCAGGGCGCACACAGCGGAGATTACTACAAGAGGCAGGTGGCAGATGCTGTGTATCATCCCTACTGGATGCGGGTAGTGAAGTCCTTGGCCAGGTACAGTTACAGTCCCTATTAAATGGCCACAGTATACTTCTGATCTCCAGATAACGGAGACCCAAGATGATCATGTGACTCGTTCTGATCACATGACCAAGTCAAAGACAAATTTGTGTTGACACCTGATCGGTTACACAGTTTTTGGCCATCGTGCTCTAGAATGTGCTGGAGAAACTGTGGGGAAGTGGGACACTTGTTTCATATTTTCTGGTCTTGCCCTACTATACAACAATATTGGATAGAGGTATTCTCCCTGATTCAAACAGTGTTACATATCTCCCTCACCCCTGATCCTGCATTGGCGCTACTTCACATAATGAAAGATACCATCCCCGCACATGCTAGATATGTTCTGAACCATATACTCATTGCAGCCCGAGCAGCTCTGGCCCAACAATAGAAACAACCCAACCCTCCTTCCGTAATTAAGGTTGTCCAGAAAACCAATTTCCACTTTCTTATGGAAACAGAATATATGCCATTTTCACACTCCCTCTCCTCGCCACTCGTTCGCTGGAACGCTTGGCATCTATACATGACGGAGGGAGAAGGAAAGCAACATGCCTCTACGTCTACCAGTTGTGACCCCCTCCAATTTAGCCTCAATGAGAAAACAGACGATGGTACTGATTCACCCTGACCGTTTATACCCTTGAAATCGCTGCTCTTATGTTGATAAGATATGTATGTATAATGCTACCTCTAATGTGTATTAACACATTAGATCAAATGTGTTCTCCATGTATTTTGCTGACCCACCCGACACTGATGTAGAAGTTAAATGTGTATTTTCAATTGTATGCCAGATGTTATCCAGATGCCTCCACAGTCCCCCATAACCCCTTTATTCTCTTTTTTTTTTCCCTTCTCTTTGTTCTGTACCCCGTTTATACTTTTATAATCAATAAAAATCATTGATGATAAAAAAAAAGACAAATTTGTGGGTCTTTATTTGAAAGTTTTGTGAATATATATGCAATCTTGACTGTAATAAATGGTCAATCCATATATGTCCTCTGTGCATATGTTTTTTTCTATACTGTGTGATGAATTATATATGGCTAGGTACATCTGCAATTAATCATTTAATTAACATAGGGGCATTTATAGAGGCCCCCAGACAAATAGTGATTCATTTTGCTTTTGCACCTGATGAAGACATCGGCACTTCTACGTTGAAACGCGTTGAGCCTTTTATGAGCCTGTCTACTACTACTCAATTGGGACTTATGCTGGGTACACACCAGTACGATGCAGCTCATGAGCGGGTTGTTAGAGGAACGTACGACCCGCTCACGATCTGGCGGAGCCTACGGCCCGCTCAAGAACTGCATCTGATGTGATCGCGACCCGCACCCACTTCAATGGTCGTTTCTGGGATCCTACCTGCTGCAGGTAGGATCTCAGAAAAGACCTAACAACCCATGGGGCTGCATCTGAACGGCAGTGAAATGGCCCAAAACATGCCCAAATTACATACATTCGGTATTGTATCTAAATTGACTCATTTTGGTCTAAATCGTCCTGGTGTGTACCCCACATTTAACTGCACACCCAGGAATATATCTCTTCTATTGTCTGGACCAGCTTATTACAAGGCACATTTCCAGGTAACATTACTTGCACTCAGCGAGGGAGTTGTTTCCACCATTAATTGCCTGGTGGACCCCTCACATTATTTAATGGAGAGTTTGCCAACATGGATACAATTTTACTGGCACATAACCCCATCAGCTGGATAATAGAACGGGATTCAGTTCACATCTGATTAGATCCTGTGGAGGTGTAGTATACCAATAACCCAGTGGTCATGAACTAGGTCATTACCCCACGCAGTGCATGTTTTGCAGGTCTCCTCACAGAACCACAAGTAAAATAATTAACTCCACCTGCGGACCTTATAAAATGTGTCTGTGAGTAATTAGTACACCTGTGCACCTGCTGGGTTACCAGCAAAACATGCACTGTGTGGGGTAATGATGACGAGTTCCTTGACCACTGCAATAACCAAAGCTCATGAGAATAATTAAGTTTTTTTTTTTTATATTGAACATTTTTTATAATTGCTAATTGATGCATGCATTGTCATCGTTACATATGCATTTTTTTTAAATTAAACTAATTTGTATACCTAGCTGTGTTTAGTATACATTATATACCTCAGTGGAATGGGATCATTCGTCAGACTGCATTTAGGTCTACAGTCATTAGGTCGACCACACTAGGTCGACTGGCATGAAGGTCGACCTGACTTAAGGTCGACATGGGCCAAGGTCGACATGACTTAAGGTCGAATTTGCATAAAGGTCGACATGAGGAAGGTCGACTGGTCATAAGGTCGACATGGGTTTTTCACTGTTTTTTGATCCGAATGTCGACACAGTCGACATGGACACAGTTGGCAATGAGAATCGGACCCTCGCTTCGGTCGCTATGCTTCGGGCACGGTGCCTCGCTGCGCTCGGCACACTATTTTATTCTCCCACCACGCCCTAGTGGATGGTAGGGCATGAAATACCGCCTGTCGGCACATGTCGGCTCAAAAAACAGTGAAAAACCCATGTCGACCTTATGACCAGTCGACCTTCCTCATGTCGACCTTTATGCAAATTCGACCTTAAGTCATGTCGACCTTGGCCCATGTCGACCTTAAGTCAGGTCGACCTTCCTGCCAGTCGACCTAGTGGGGTCGACCTAATGACTGTAGACCTAAATGCAGTCTGACGAATGACCGCATCCCACCTCAGTATAGCATAAGTACTGTTCTTCTTTATACTTTAAAAGTTTGAATAAGGAAGGCTATCACTCCACTTTGCAACACCATGCAATACCCTCATTGGAGCCAATTTCCTCCTCCAACAGGACTATGACCCAAAGCACAACTCCAAATGATACAAGAACTATTTACGGAAGAAGCAGGAAGCTGGTATTCTGTCTGTAATGGAGCGGTGAACTGTTATTTGTAAGGATGTATGCACATATGCACTTACTGCTAACAACATTTCTGTAAATGCTCATACTCGAGTGATTTATAGTAGAGACAAGGGGTGACATTTAATAGGATGAGATATTTCGACTTTGAAAATTATTATGGTACCAGAATATTGCAGCTGATCAGTGAATTGTGGATCTGCTTACCAGCTCTGTAATCACCAGATCTCAACCCCATTGAGCTGTTGTGGGAGCAGCTTGACCATATGGTACATATGGTTTATAACCTTGCGAATGTGTTGACTACAGTATATGTTCTATTCATTTTGAAACTCATTTGCTAAATAAAAGTCAGTTTTCATGTAAAACAAAAAATTGTCTGGGTGACCCTAAACTTTTGAATGGCAGTGTACATAAACTTACACACACAGCACACCGTGGAATCTGGTTAAGTGGGATCCCAAGGGATGGTATATTACACATTTAGGGCCTGTTTCATATTTCTGCGTGAGTCTGCAGCTGGAGAGGTTACAAATTATTACCAGTTATATTTATAGCGCACACATATGCTGCAGTGCTTTACAGAGAACATAAAAAAAATTCACATTTGTCACTGCCCCAGTGGAGCTCACAATCTATATTTCTTATCACGTGTACACAAACGTTTTCATTCTAGAGTTAATTTTGTTGGGAGCCAATAAAAACACCAGTATATTTTTGGAATGTGGGAGGAAAACTGGAGTACCCGGAGGAATCCCACACAAGTACGATGATTATCCCCGCGCTTGCTTGGGTTTCTTCCACAAACTCTGCACAGGGAGGGCCATGGTGGGAATTGACCTCAGTGCTGTGAGGCAGTTATACAAAACATTACACCATCTGTGCTTCCCTACATGTAAATACTGTAGGGCCTAAGTGCTGCTACATAAACATTGCTGAAATAATGTTATTTGTTATGTCCAGGGCCGGATTTGCCTCTAGGCACGGGCCTAGGGGTGGCACATATTACGGGCGGCAGCCAGGCTGCCTAGTCTGGACGGGTGGCGTTTAATAGTCAGGCGCTCACATTGAACATGATGTGGGTACAGTGCAGCGCTGCTGCTGAGACACGCTGTGTGCGTGCGCACCCTGGAGCCGTTATTCAGCCTGTGCTTTTAAACACAGGCTGGTGGTGGCGCATGCGCAGGAGGACATCACGAACGCTGGGGCTGCACACAGCGCTGTGCCGCAACCGCCGTAGAATTGGCTGATGGGGCTGCCAGTCTGTGTGACTGCCCGATGTTCCCTGACTGTTGAACGCCACCTGTCCATAATCAGTATATGTACTGTAAGTGCCATTGGTAATTTGTGGCAAATAAACTTAGACAGTGCAGTGCAATGCTGTGTGTGGGGCCCAGCATACCCTGTGGCTCAGCTGCTGTCACCGTGTGGCACTGGTAGGCTGTGAGGAGCCCTTGCCTCCCTGGCCCCTGCTGCTGCCAAGGGCTCAGGCTGCCCTAGCAAAGCCCGGCCAGGCTCCAGCCCTGTGATTGTGGGCCCACCCTCTTGAGTCCTGTGGCAGTCACTGTGTGGCTGTCTCTGAGAAGCCCTAAAATGCCTCCCTGGCCCCTGCTGCCCTAGCAGGTCCCTCCTACTTGGCCTGTTGTCCACAGGGAAGGCTGAGTGACACTGACACCACACAGGTGTCACTGGTTACCTGTCACAGAGACCCCAGACAAAGCATGAAACTCCTGGCTTCGAGCATGAAACCCATACAGATGTAGCGGGATTCATCTTTGCAGGGGATGGTGATGGCGACGCCAGCCACCATCCCCTGCCCAGCGCCATCTGTATGCCGGAAGGTGACGCGCACGCACGAGGTGCGTGCGCATCCCCTTCCGACGGTGCTGCCCTCGGTCGCCCGGTGCCCACACCGGGCGACCGCACCCCCCGCAGTGCCCTCGGGTCCCCCCCAGCCCCCTCGAGCGGGAGGCGGACAGTATTGCGTCCGCCTCGCCGCCCGGATATGGGGACGCACGTGCGTCTCAGTCAGTTGGAGCGCCGTGTTGCTGGCGGATCGCCAGCAACAGTAAGGCCGGCTACATCTGTAGCAACGAGCATGCAGGTAAGTGGCACTTATGTGGCATAATATGTAATAGGCAGTATGGCGTGTGTTATTATATAATGGGCATTACGGTTTTGGTATAACATGTAATGGGCATTACGGTGTTTGGTATAATGTGTAATAGGCATTATGGTGTTTGGTATAGATTGTAATGGGCATTACAGGGTTTGGTATAACGTGTAATGCACATTACGGGATTTGGTGTAACGTGTATTGGGCATTACAGTGTTTGGTATAACATGTAATGGGCATTATGGTGTTTGGTATAGCGTGTAATGGGCATTACGACATGTGGTGTAATAGGTATTATGGCATGTGGCATAATGTGTAATGGGCATTATGGCATGCGGTATAATATGTAATGGGTGTGTGATGACCTCAAGTACATGGTAAAAATAATGTTGTTTTAATTCAGCATGGTGACTCCTGGAGACTGCGGTCACCATGTTGAATTAAAACAACACTATTTTACCAACATGTCAGTCAGTCTCTGAGTGCCGCTGATTTAGGTTTCTATTTGTATATTATCAGGCAGGCACCGGTTTTAGCTCTACTCTAGGCTTATTTTATTATTACAGTATACTGGCAATTGCATAGTTAGGACTTAATAATGAATATGTTCAAATGGGGGGGGGGGGGGGCAAAAAATGTTGTGACTAGGGGCGGCCTGTCCCATAAATTCACCCCTGGTTAGGTCCCAATGACCTCTATTTGTACATATATGTAGCAATGTAGGAGGCAATGGAGGGTCATCACTTGTGTATTAGAATAATCTGGCTGTTGTAACATTAAGGCCCACATGTGACCTATGCCCTCTGTACTCATAAATGTCTAAAGCGATTTTGCTATATAAGATATGTATTACTCAAATTTCTGAGGAATAGTACCTATGAGAAAAAGAGCCTGCACCTCAAAGGTGTATCACTTCTGCTGCTCACTTGTCTTGCCATAAGGTGTAGGACGCGGAGTGAGTCTCCGGCACCAGGCATAAGTAAATAAGCAATACAGTGGTCTCAGCATATGAGTTTCTATGGGTGATCCCCTTGTTGCTATTGGTGCAGTGCAAGGTACATATTCCCAATGTTCCCACTGCAATCCTCACACTGGGCCTTATTCTAGTTCACTCTTTCTGACAAAAACCTTCTTAGATGGACAAAACCATGTGTACTGCAGGGGGGCAGATGTTACTTGTGTAGAGAGAATTAGATTTGGGTGGGGATTTACTTTAAAGTGAGATCTATATTGCAGTGTAGAAATAAAGCAGCCAGTATTTACTGGCTACACAGAAAGAAAATAACTTACCCAAATCTAATTCTCTCTGCACATTTTACATTTGCCCCCCTGCAGTGCACATTTTTTTCCATCTAAGAAGGATTTTGTCAGAAAGAGTGAACTAGAATAAGGCCCTGTGTGACATATTGTATCTATTTCTTAGAAGAGGTGCAATGTGAGTGTGTATTATTACAAAGACTTTAACCACAAATGGATTGTGCTCGAGTCTGGTGTGAGAGCAGTCCCTTCAGTATTTTGCTGGGTACACACCAGGACGATTTTCCCTCAATCCTGATACAATCTACATACAATCGGTCGGTAATGTATGTACTTTTTTTTTTTTTGTCATTTCTTTGATCCGATTCTGATCCGATATACGTACCCGCCGCTCATTTGGTAGCATTGTGGGTCCTACGTGCTGCAGGTAGGATTCGTCAATACCAGACCGACAGACCGTCAATCGCGGCGTGCAGGTCCTTAGTGTTTTTTTCTGCTGTCCATCAGTGTGACCGTCATTTGATCCAGCCTATTTGAGTGGCATTTCCTAAACACTCCCCCTGATGCCATGTTTTTCAACATAGCAAACAGCGCTGGCGCAGCAGTTGGACTCTCCTTCTTGGATCATCTCCAAGAACAACAATCTGGTATGTTTGCTCTCCTATGCATGTCCACTGATGCCACCAATGTATATAGCCTGTTATTAGAGCACTAGTTTGTTCCATCACCCGGGCACCTGACCATGTCACAGTGTGCTAGTGTGGACCCCAGTTTGTTCCATCACCCGGGCACCTGACCATGTCACGGTGTGCTAGTGTGTGCCGTGTGTGTGTGTGTGTGTGTGTGTGTGTGTGTGTGTGTGTGTATGTATGTATGTATGTATGTATGTATGTATGTATGTATGTATGTATATATATATATATATATATATATATATATATATATATATATCCAGGACTTGTTCGGCACTTGTGGAGATTATGGTAGAATGCCCGGTGCCTTCCTCATAAATATAGAGACATGCTATTTCCAGGGTCCCCTTTATACCACTTGCAAATGACCTGTTGAAAAGGCCAGATGGGGCCTTGAAACATCCAATTATGCAATTATATATAACCATTGGCCACCATTGCTGTTTTTTAAGCACTGTCTGCTAGGCCCCATTCACCAGTTTGTGTGAATAGCAATGTGCGCAATAAAATGTATAGTTTTCATAAAAGTTTATTAACATTTTAAAGACTTGAAACATTTGAACTAGGTAAATTGATAACTAAAACTATAAAACGAGACAAGGATATAAATATAACAAATGTTTTTAACTTTTTACAGTCGCCATGTCTACTGCGAAAGAACAGGAATTCGTGGAAGGTTTTATTGAGAGGTATCGTTCCCACGAATGCCTGTGGAGAACCAAGTCCAAGGAGTATTCGAACAAAGTCAAAAGAAATCAAGCCTTGGAGGACTTGGCTCGCTACAGCCTGCCATTTCACCCGGAGGCCAACGTAGAATGGGTGGGCGGAAACACATTCAGAATCTCAGGACAGTTTTCCTGAAAGAACACAAGAAAGTGGATGCTGCAAAGAAGTCTGGTGCTGGAGTCGATGAGATGTATCGAACATCGCTCTGGTACTATGACTGGTTGATGTTCACCCTCAGCCAGGAGTCGATGAGGACAGGTGTAGTCCTGATGGTTGAACATGAGAACCCAAAAGTCACAGCGCATGAGGATGAGAATTTGCAGTCTGTGTTGGTGAGTACATACTAATTGGTCAAGTTTGTTGCCTATCTAATTGATTCCTCCTGCCAATCCACAGTCCCCTCTCCATTAAAGTAGGCCATGTACTCTTCCCTCACCTGTTTGGCTCGTGCACTCCCGGTGAAGTGTTGTGGTTTGCGAGGATATCTACACTACCTCCTCTGGCAGATATGGGTCTTCTTGGAGTGCTGTGCCTGTAGCCCTTTGCTTTGTGGCTTTACTGCGTAGTAAATTGTGCAAGACACAGCACGCCGTGACAACCCAGTCAATTTTGTCCACCCTCAGGTTAATGGCAGTGTGGAAAATGCGAAACCGGATAGCCAGGATTCCAAAAGCATTTTCCACAACACACGTGCCCTGGATAGCCTGTAGTTAAAGATCCTTTTGTCATGGTTCAGGCCCCTTTGCGCATATGGCTTCATGACATGCCAAATGCCTCGTCTGCCACAAACACAAAGTTAAGCCCCTGTTTAGTTTCCTGGACAGACGGCAAGTGAAGGGTGTTGGCCGTGAGCCTTTGGTAGACCTTTGTGTCCTTAAAAGTGCCACCATCCGATGTACGGCCATTCCTTCCTACATCCAGGAAGATAAACTCATAGTTCGCATTAACCACAGCCATTAGTATAATACTAAAATAGCCCTTCTAATTAAAGTAGTAGGAACCACTATTGATAGGCTGGGCTATGCGGACCTGTCTGTGCTATCTGATAATGCATGCACATCGAGTGAAGCTGCTACTCCGGCACGCACTCCTCCACCCACTCCTCCACTCCCCCGTGCAAAAAAAATGCGTGGTAAGGGGAAAAAAATGGAGAAGCAGCACCAGAGGAAGAAGTTCTGGGACACAGCGGGTCCTACAAAGACAGCCAGACAAACAGGACAACTACTTCACTTTCATGGCAGAGTGTGTGCACCACATGGCTCCGGACCAGCAACTGACATTTGAAAAGTTATGCATGGAGTTGGTGTAACATGGCAGTTTAGAGTGTCTCCGAAGTGGCACCAAAATAGTTGGCATGGGTAGTGCAGCAGAAACACCACTGTCATTAGAAACACCAGTGCCTACTCCCCCAGCTACACAAATTCCAACACACACCAAATCGACATCCTCACAGCCTTTTCAAACCACCAACTACCATCACCATATAGTTCTTTACTGATGTATGATCCGGAGTCTCCTATTTTTGAGGATCTGTCACAAAATATAGGCTATTTTTCTATTTGCCATTGACATGGTCTCAACTGCAGATATGTGAAGGCCACTGCCCACATCAATGGGGCCGGGCCTATTGCAACTGCACCATGCATGCCGCAGCCCCCACATATCCGCAGCAGACCTCCTCTGCCACAAAGTACTTTATCCCTACTGTTGCAGTTATAAAAAGGGCCAGCGTGTCTTTTTTTTGTTTTATATATATGCTGCTACCTGTACCTGCATTACCAGAGGAAGAACACTATTCTCCTTTCAGCAGGTATACACCAAGCCTCACTAGTCACAAAGCAGAAATACACTGGTTTAAAATGGCTGCTGCTATTCCTATCCCCTCAGCTAGTCCAGCCCCTTTATTTAAATTTCAAAGGCCAATCTGACGACAGACGCATGTGGTTCTTGTAAAAAAAACAAAAACCAGCGACCCGACTGTCTTTACGACCATCACTGGCGCATCGGGATCGGATCTAGATCGTTCCGCAAAAAAACACAATTTTTGCTAATCGTTTCCTGGGGACTGCCCGGGAGCTGCCAGAAGTCCAAGGGAAATCGTTCCATGGTCGTCTAGTGGCCGTGGACGATCGTGGTCGTCCTGGTGTGAACCCTACATTAATTATGTTCTAGCAGCAGCAATTGTACAGAGTACTGTTAAAAAGTATAAGTGCAAATGGTCCATAGTAGCCTCTAAAGTAGTCTGAAGATGGGGATTTTGATTCACCCGGAGGGTCCTGCAGCTGCTGATCATGGCCGGCACTGCCGGTCAGGTGTGTACATCACGTAAGTGGCGTCTGCATCTATCGCATCTGACCTACATTTCGCAAAAAGCTTGGCAGTATATTATGATCGGTCATTAAGTTCCCACTGTCGGATAATTGCGGTCAATAAGAAGTTCATTGACAGGGGATTATCCAGGGCGCTTGTCACAAGTGTCATTCAATAGGATTCTGCTTAGGTAAGATTGATAGCCCGAGTATCAGGGAATCAGTACATAATTAATGAACGGGTGAACATTATTTAATTACAGTTTCTTATATAGCGCAGCATAATCCGTTGCGCTTTACAATCATAAATAACAGTAATAAAACAAACTGGGTAGAAACAGACATAGGAGGTTGGAGGGCCCATACAGTCTAATTAGTGCAGTATGCAGTGATGGCTGCCCATTCTTGCCTAATGAATTGCTTGAAGGTTTTCAGAATGTGTTGTTTTTTTTTGTTTGTCCTCCCGCCTATTGAGAATTTACCACAAGTTCTTATTGGCATTAAGTTTGGCGAGTTTCCTTTTGCTGTTTTGTTCCCCAAGCCACTTAGTTATCACTTTTACCTAATGGCAAGGTGCTTCATCATGCTGGAAAAAGGCAGTTAGTCACCAAACTGTTATTGGATGGTTGGGAGAAGTTGCTCTTGGAGGATGTTTTGGTACCATTCTTTACTCAAGGCTGTGTTCTACTGCAAAATTGAGAGCAAACCCATTCTCTTTGCTAAGAGGAAACCCAAAACATGAATGGTCTCAGGAAGCTTTACTGTTGGCATGACACAGGACTCCCAGGTAGTGCTCACCTTTTCTTCTCTTCTCTGGGCAACCACTTTTCCTGATGCACCAAACAATCTGAAAGGGTATTTATCAGAGAAAATGACTTTACCCCAGTCTTCAGATGTCCAATTACTGTACCTTTTACATAATATCAGTCTGTCCCTGATGTTTTTCCTGGATAGAAGTTGCTTTTTGCTGCCCTGCTTGATTAAAGGCTATACTCTAAAGTCTTAACCTCTGCCTGCTGCCAATTCTGAGCAAGGCCTGCACTGGTGGTGCCCCAATCCCACAGCTAAATTAATTTTAGGAGACCATCCTGGTGCTTCCTGGATGTTCTTGAGCACCCTGAGCCTTCTTCAAAACTATTGAAACTCTCTCAAAAATTGTGATGATACAATAAATGATTGCGGTGCGATCTCGCATGCAGAAATGTTCTTGCCTGTGAAGCCTTTTTTTGTGCAAAGCAATGCTGTACATGTTTCAATGCAGGTAACCATGGTTAACAAATGAAGAACAATGATTTCAAGCACTGCAATGCTTTTAAAACTTCCAGTCTGTTATTCTAACTCAGTCAGCATGACAGTGCTCTCCAGCCCTGTTAACACTCTCACTTAGCAAGAGAATTACTGACATGTGGTGGTAGAGGCAAATACAGTAGTACAATTTAAACATGCTTGGGATAGGCATATTGATATCCTTACAAAAAAATAAGGATCAAATATGGTTTGAGGTAACATGTTTAAAAAAGGGGCAGACTAGATGGGCCAAGTGGTTCTTATCTGCCGTCAAATTCTATGTTTCTATGTCAGCTGGTCCTTTTGTGGCAATGCTGAAATGCAATAGAAATGAAGTTTTTTGGGTTAAGTTCATTGTCCTTGCAAAGAGGGACTTTTCTATTACAGGTTGAGTATCCCTTATCCAAAATGCTAGGGACCAGAAGAATTTTGGAAAACGGATTATTCTGTATTTTCCGAATATTTTAATATTTAAATTATGTATCTTGAGGTATCTTGCATTTATGCTGTACAACACATCAATCAAACTACACACAAAATATATTTTATTTGTGAATGAAACAAGGCTAAAAAACATGAAACAAAGGTTGTGTACTATCTCAGGCACTGAAATTGAATACTAAGCAATCATTTTATTGCTCATATTTAGTGCCAGTTACATATCATTTCCTTGTACTGCTGTTACAGATGTCCCCAGTTGTGCTTTTAGCAAGAAAACTTTTTTTTTTCACTTTCTGAAATGTATGGTTTTTGGAATAATTTGGATAATGGATATTTGGATAAGGGATACTCAACCTGAATTTGCAATTCCTCTGATCTCTCCATTAAATTCTGCAGTGTATGCAAATTGCCATAATAAAAACTAAGACAGCAGACTGTAAAAATGTAATATGTGCTATCATCAAATGTTTGTCGGGCATAGAATTATAGATCCATAAGAATGCAAATTTGTCACTGCATCGTTCTGTTTGTTTGTTTAATTATGCACATCACTGTCATTTAAATTGAGCCAAACATTAATGCCACTACAGTGGACCCTGATAGGCTGTGCAGTAGTATCTGCACAATAACAATAGGTCTACAGTATCTAGTTAAGAGTTAATAGGTGGACAAAAAAAAGTCACCATGCACTAGGTCGACATGAGTTTTCCCTTAAGTTTGTGTCAATGTCGACACCTGTCAACATAGATCTCTAATGTAACATGTACCCTAACATGGTTAGCAAATTTGGGCCTGTGCCTCACTTCAAGACACACTTCATCATCCACGTGAACTACCAATATATGTATGAAAAAGTTCAAAAAATTGTGAAGAACTCTTGTCAACCTTTGCATGTGCGGATATTTTAACCATGCCGACCTAGTGCAAGTTGGCCTATTTTCTGTGTCAATCTAGACACGTAGACCCAAGGTGGCCACACCTGTCCTCAAGACCTACCAACATTTCATGTTTTTCAGGCAACCTGTGGATCTATAGTAGGAATGAATGAAGCACGTTTGACAATGTGACAGTCAGTAATGACTGCAGATGTGCACCAGCTAGGTATTGATTACTAAGGCCTCAATATTTAAAACCTATCCCAAACCTACCAAAGTTCTATACATATATGAATAATTTAAAAACAACCAGAACGTTCCATATTGCCACATTAATAGGATTTAATGAAAGACACAATAATAGATTGTACAGAACCAACATTTATCAGAATTAAATTTTAGCCAGCATCTAAACCTATAATGGAAGATCTGATCATTGAGTGCAAAAGTCAAAGAACTGAGAGCAAAAGTCAAAGAACCAGTTCTGTGGACATAAAATTGCAAGAATAGCATTGACATACATAACCACATGAGCACCATGACATAGTCACTGCAGGATTAGATTTATCAGGCTGTCCAATAAAAAAGGGGTTCACGTCAGATTAAGGTCTTAATTAATAAAATTAGAGTTGGTAGAATTTTCTTAGACCATGCGCTTCATTTAAAACTTATTATTTTTTTTTTTGTAAATGCTATTTTTCAAATATTGTCTACAGTACAAATATATGGTAAAATACTGCTGCACTGATATATATGCAAGGTATGAGGCGTAACACAAAGCACATGTTAATTAAACAAATAAATATGACAAAATTCACACATGTACATTGTTCGATAAGATTTTATTAGCTGTTCTCCTCTTTCTGACAAATGGAATGAATTATGCTGCTTGTTCATCACAAACTAATGTTCGTTTATAGACGGTTAATGATGCAGTCAGAAGCATATAACTTTTCGTATAAACAATTCCAAAAAACAAGCAATGAATTAGTACCACACAATGTAAATCTTCAAGTCCATCATTTGCATTAAAACTTCCTTCTTTTAACATTAGAAGCTGTAGTGAATGTAAATATGGGTGCTGTTGCCATGGTACATGCAGCTGAAGTGAAAAACGCACATAAAAACTCAGGACCATTATAGCTAAAATATCACACAGTTAAAACATGCACATTACATAAAAATAACACACCAGGGACTTTTCAGAAGAGAGGAGAACACGCCTAGGCTTAGTTAAGCAGCTAACCTTCCCTAACTCTGTATTAATCAACACAGCCACCAATTTCTTGTTCAAAATTCACATGGAAGGAAGATCCAATACACTTTACTTCTTCCAAAAGAAAATAAACTTGTAAGTGATAAAGAGAAAAATATACATTTTATATTTATATATGCGCGTGTGCAAGAAAAAAACTCTCATAGTTAGAGTTTAAAGAAAATTTAATATATATTTCATTATAACAAAATAGGCAGTTACTGTGGGTAAAATATTAAAATCTATCTTCTGAAGAATAAACATTAGGTCTATGAATCCAATTCAACAAGTGAGATGAAGACCTCATTTGTTTTCCTGTAGTGTCTATATACATTACTGGACCTTCAAAAGGCTACGTTAATTACCTGAAGTTTCGCTCTCATTTTAAAAAGGTGAACCACATCAAAAACATTTTAATTGTGTTACCTGTACATAATTAATCAAGTTAAAATGTAACACCTAATAATGCTGGCATAAAACCAAAGTAAATCTAAAATGGATTTTTATAACAATATCATTCAATGGATTAATGCTTCCATTCCTGGACATTTTTTAAAAGCAGAATGCAGAAACCAGAATGGTACACACTGAAACTGCAGCCAGGCAATGGATTTCTGTATGACAAAAACAACCCCAAAAACTGCTTATGCAGAGAGCCATATCAAGTCAAAACAGTATAGAGAATGAAATGCATAGGCCAAACCATGCTATTAAAAGATAACTGTGCAAAGATGCTCACAATATTGTAAGTTAAGACCACTTATTTTCATGAAATTTTTGAAAACTGTCTATAAAGCTTTTTTTCTACAAATGTGTAATTTTCCCTTAAACATTAAGGAATTTTTGCCACTTATTTTAACCTTTAATAACTGGTCCGGCCGTTCCAAGAAAAACAAAACAAAAAAAGGGAACACAAAAGAAAAAATAAATTGGTAACAAAATGTTTGCGACAATATTAAAATGATTCAGATAAAATATGAAAGGAACGGCAGCAAATAAGTGGCTAGGACAGTCCCATAAATTGAGCCCATTTGTATGGGAAAGGGTAAATGGGTATCAATAGGCAGTGATGGAGGGTCTGAAAGGAGCACACTATCTCATAACTTCTCTTTTGCAGGAACCCAGATATAGGTGCTGGACTGTTCTTCTATTATTTGTTTCACTTGATTGTAGATCTCCTCCAATGTGTCTCCCTGCACAATAGCTACAAGAAAGAATGGATTCAATACTAAATTATTAGCGACAAATGCTAAGAAGACCAATTACATTGCTAGTAAGTTACTTAAATCTTGATGCTTCGCTTGCGCTAACATATTCCTTCTCCAAAAACATAGTGGGAATATTCTGACAGCTTTGGCTTTGCAATCTACTAGATACAGTTTGTCTACTAGACACGGACAAAATTTGTTATTTTAGCTTTAATATGTAGCCCTCTCTTTTTCATGGCACCAAAAGTAATTGGGACAATTGTCCTAAAAGCAGGTGGACAGGTGTGGGCTATTCCTTAATCAATTCTTTAGAAGCAAAATGAGAGTATCTTAGGAAAAGTCAATTCAGAATCTAGTACATTCTAAATAACAAAAAACAAAGAAAAATTCCAACTAAAAAAAAAGTATTGAGTATTGAGCTTAGCAACATTAAAAGGTCTCAACGTCAACAAGACAAAAGTGCTGTATGATCAAAAGATCCTTTCCATGGTAATTGAAGAACGCCTTCAGAATGTCCGGATCAATTACAGAGTGTTCACCTCATGTGCGTAAGTCTCAATAGTAGGCCAAAAAACATTACAAAAAAAAAAAGGTCAGTCCTGTTCTGGAACTGCATTCTTTGTACAGATTAAACAAAAGTAAACCTGTATCAGAAAGATGGAAAGAAGACATATGCAGAAGGCTTGGAATGGCTGATGATCTGAAGTATACTACACATGTAAAACAAGGAGGAATTAAGTCCTGTACATACAGGGCAATTTCAGCCTGAATCGCCAGGGATATGGTCATCAGTGACCCCCAGAGGTCGCTGATGAAAACAGAACACTCAGCAATTGAAGCTTGAGGGGGCGGCCGCTGCCGAGTCTGGTTGGAGGGGGGTGACCGCAGCCGCCAAGTGTGGTTGGTGCTGCAGCCTCCACCGACCCTGGGGGGTGGGGGCTTAGGGAATGCAGCGGCCATCCTGGGGGGGTGTGTGTGTGTTGCGGCCAGGGCAGGTGACAGGGGGGACACTCGTACCGGGCCCTGACCAGTTGAGGGGCCCCAAGGCTTTGAGAGACTCAGAAGCTGTAAGCATGGCTGCCTAGTCACCTGTCTGGCTACTCATACTAATGAGTTTAGTAACATCACGCAATGCACCAAACCACACTAAGCACAATGCTGTGACCTTCTTTATTATATTGCATAGTAAATATTATTAATTATCTGTTTATTTATAATAATAAAAAAATACATTCAATATGCAATGTAATAAAAATACACGTGAAGTGTTGGTGGGGCCCCAGAGATATCAGTGTTCTGGGCCCCAAGATTTTTGCTGCCGGCCCTGGATGCGGCCGCCGAGTGCCGGGTGTGTGTGATGCGGCCGCCGCCGAGTGCCGGGGGGGGAGGGAATGGGGCCGCCACACCTAGATCCAAGGGAGCGGCTCCAGAATGCCGCCCTCCTATGGCCGGCGCCCTAGGCACATGCCTAGCCCTGCCTAGTGGTGGTGCCGGCCATGGCTGCTAAATCATAACAACAAAGGAAACCCAGCATTTGGTACACATGGGTTCCAGTCTTCAGGCACTCATTGTCTGCAAAGGATTCTTAAAAAGTATTTACATTTTTGTTATTTATGATTAGGTTAATTTGTCCAATTACATCTGAGCCTATGAAAAAACAGGGAACGGTGTATAAAAATGGTTGCATACAATATTTTTTGTTCAACACCGCAAATGAAAGCTGAAAGTCTGCACTCCAATTGCATCTCCAGTGTTTTATTTCAAACCAACGGTGGTGATATATGAAGTAAAATTCGGAACATTTTTCAAATATATATGGGCCTAGTTTTATGCGGTTGTATTACATACTAAATTATGCCCCAAAGAGAGTTTCCACCTAATAAAAGATTTTATCCACATGTCAGAAAAACTATAAGGAATTTAACTCAACTAACCATCAGTCCAAAAGGTTTGTAAAAATTCTACTGAAGAAATTAGAATTAGAAGTATGCACAATTTTACATTTCTGCCGGTGTGTGTATGGTTGTGTCCATTACACTGGAGTGTGGACAAGTGCCTCAAGTCTCTACAATCACAAAAAAAATTGAAACAAACCTGTAAAATGTTCTGTGAACTCTTGCTCCAATTTCATAGCTCTCTCAAAAGTCTTGCGTGCTTGGTCTTCTGTTAAGCGTTTGTTCATTTCCCTATTCAAGTGAAAAAATAAAATATAATATACACACACACACACACACACACACACACACACACAAATCCAGTATATCCTTTAAGTATTCACAGCGCTTCACTTTTCCTCATTTTGTTATGTTACAGCCTTATTCCAAGATAAAATAAATTATTTTTTTCCTCTCAAAATTCCTCATGACAACTTGGAAAAAGTTTTTAGGAGATTATTGCAAATTTATTAAAAATAAAAAACTAAGAAATCACATGTACATGAAATTATTCACAGCCTTTGCCATGAAGCTCAAAATTAAGCTCAGGTGCATTCGGTTTCCACTGATTACTCTTCAGATTTTCCAACAGCTTAATTGGAGTACACTATTCTATTTCAGTATGTATGTATCTAACCCAGCTCCCATTTACACACATAAGGGGGTTGGGCGGTGGGCGCACACAGCCTCTGCTGCCATCTGCTTTACTGTGCAGACAGCAGCGGAGCCAGGGAGGAGGTGAATGGATGCCTGTGTGCAGCATCCATTCACCTTTTGGGCGAGGGCTAGGGAGTGCACGGAGGCTTGGAGCAGCCCAGCAGCTTACCTTGTGTTCCAAATACCAGGTCAGACCAAGACATTTTATGTAAAAGTGGTATAAGGGGGTCGATGTACTAAGCCTGGGGTAAGCCAACCCTAGTCCTCGAGAGCTACCAACAGTGCATGTTTTGCAGGTCTCCTCACAGAATCACAAGTGAGCTAATTAGCTCCATCTGTGCAGCAGCTAGATGGTCTGGAAAATGTGAACTGTTGGTAGCTCTCGAGGGCTAGGGTTGGCTACCACTGTACTAAGCTAAAGTGAGAGAGAGAAAGAAAATAGTTGGAAATAAATAGACCAGCCAATCAGCTCCTAATTGTCATTTTTTAAACACAGCATTTGACATGACAGGATGTGATTGGCTGATACTTTGTCTCCGTCCACTTTCAAGGTGCCCATACACGGTGCAATTATTGTATGCAATTTGGACCAGATCGCATTGCATAGGTTTTGCAATGCAATCTACTACAAATACTTCTTGCGCTGTGAGATGTGATGTGTGCGGGAGCGCGCATCGCACCCATTAAATTGTACTGTGGATGGGAATCTTATCTCTCCCCAGAGCTTAGTAAGTAGGGGTAGATATACTAATCCTTGAAGAGTGAATAACAGGAGAGATAAAAAGTACTAGCTAATCAGCTCCTAACTGTCATGTTACAGGCTGAATGGAAAACAAACATTAGGGGCAGATTGGTTGGTAGTTTACTCTCACAATGGCTTAATATTTCTAACCCAGGCACGTCCAAACTGTGGCCCTCCAGCTGTTGTGAAACTACACATCCCAGCATGCCTTGCTATAGTTTTAGCAGTCCATAACCGTAAAACTGTGGAAAAGCATGATGGGACTTGTAGTTTTACAACAGCTGGAGGGCCAAGGTTTGGACATGCCTGTTCCAAACCCATAGACCAGAGGTTCCCAAACACTCTTGAATCATGGAGCCCTAGATTATCAGTATTTTTTCATGGCAGCCCTAGGATAAAAGTATTTTAATTTATAAATTTGGAAAACATTTTTTTTATCTTTTAAAGGTAGTGGACAGAGTTGTGCTTATGTTTGTCCATGTTCTATGTCTAGAAGCCACTATCACTCTGACCATAAAGTATTTGATTTGGTCTTGGACCACCAATCCAAAGCACCCCTGCAACAACTTTGCAGAACCCCAGGGTGCCTAGGCCCACAGTTTAGGAACCACTGCCATAGACCACAAAAAACATAAATACATCTGCTTCTGGACAGGTAGTTAGTACATCAAAAGAGCATTCCAAGCTGATCTGAAATGCGGTCATTAAGAAATACCAATCAATAAAAGAATACATCCAAGCCAAAATTGTTAATCCACAATTGTAAATGCTGTGCTGAAGGCAAACTGAAAACTGCACATCACTGTAAAAACCACCATCCGTACACTGATGCACATGGTGGTGGCAGCATCAGGTTACAGAGGTGCTTCTTTGCAGCAGGAACTTTAAAGCTATTAGGACGTGCGGTGAGGTAAATGTCTGAAGAGTCTCTGGCAAGTACAAAAGCCAGATTTATGCACAATATATTATCCCAAGGTTGTATGTATGCATTATACAAAGGAGCAGAAGTATATACTGCTGGAAATTTGTGGAGTTTTGATAAGATATGTGCGGAACAGGTACCAGGTGAGGCATAGACTTTTTACTACAGAGTTTTGACTATAATTATTAGAATCATAAAAATAAGAAACGTTTAACATATTCTTTGTTTTTTTCCATGTAATTGATATATTTAAAACTCCAGCGTATACTTAAGGATGCCAGGAAACGTTCTGCCTCAACCCTACCGCACGCCAGTTATCACAGCAGAGAAATCCTAGGAGGAAAAGCTTCTGAAATCTACATGAGTGCATGGGCATGGAATATAATTTATCTTCCTTTTTCTCTATGTATCTCTGTATACCGTATTCAGTCTTTGTATTTTTAAGATCTGAACCACAAATGCCACACCTAAATCGATTATGCTTACATTATATTTTCCACAGATTTAGGCTTGATGAATATAGAGATCGGATAGAGCTGTGCAATCTGTAGTCTTTTTATTGCATTACCAGAAACATCAAGTATGCAATGCTTGCCCTGAAAAAAATAAAAAAAACAGTACTCAGTTAATAAATTGTACCCAGAAAATATTGTCCCTCACTTCTGAAAGGAATAAGCAGATTTTTTATTTTTTTACCCTTTCTGCAACCTCTTTTACAGACTGTACACTTGTGCCATAGAGATGATTATTGTATTGTCCAGCTTCAATAAACTTGTGATCTTGAATGTCCTTTTCCATCTGCTCCCGGGATGTGACAAAGTGATAATCTCTCCTATCTACTTCATAATCACGTTTTGGTCGAGTGGTATCTGAAAAGTACATATATAAAAGTGGTATATATAAAAGTCTAACAAAAAAAATCTAAAGATAGCACATGTTGAAATCGAGAAGAAATGGAAAAACATCTTTGTGTAAGTTTAACATTGTTACCCAGTGATCTGGTTTGGCCAGACAAACGGCTTTTTAGAAACTACTGTACTTGCTAGGAGTTCCAAATGCAAAACAATGTTAATATGCTCTTGGCAAGAGATCTATTTTTGGCCATTCTGCATTTTCTGCTTGGGCACCCTGTTTTTGAGAACAGCAATATATATGTAGCATTGTACTTATGGACAACTTAAGCCCCATACACACTAGAGCAGGGCTGGCCAAACCGGTCCTTCAGATCTACCAAAGTTCCACGTTTTCTAAATCACCTAGCTGCTGAGCAGCTGTAGTCATTACTGTCACATTTATTCCTACTATAGATCCCCAGGTTGCCTGAAACACATAAACTGTTGGTAGATCTTGAGAACAGGTTTGGCCACCCCTGCACTAGAGGATATTGTGAACAACATCGCCTAGAAAGAGGCTTCTGAACAATATTATTCACAATATTGTATAGTGTGTACACTCAATATGTCTTCTCAACATGCAGGATAATTCGGCTATATAGCCAAAGAACCTGCCTGTACAGTGGCTCCTGATGATGTCACTAAACGATATCGGCGCCAACGTGTACACGCAATTTTGGGACCCACGGCTGACATTGTTAATTACATTGTTTAGTGTGTATGGAGCTTTACATTATATTTAAGTGATTAAAAAATCTCTAGTAATAGCAAAATCCCTTACTGAACAACGTGTACTACAGGTGGAGTCTCCCATATCCAATTCACTTTTTCAGTGTGACTAAGGTAATGACACTTACTTTTAAATGGGTATGATAGTATACACACTCTGTTTCATGCAAAAAATTATAAAAAAATATTGTAAAAAAATTATATATCTTCAGGGTATACATATAAAGCTTATATGAAACAGATGAATTTCATGTTTACACTTGGGTCCATACCCAAGATATCATTATGGAATGCAAATATTCCAAAATATGGAGAAAATAAAATAATCACATACCAAATACTTATGGTCACAAGATATGGGAGACTGAACCTATACATCCTGTATAATTGGAAGGGATAAAGGCTTAAGGGTCTTTTGAGGTCATATTCAACCACCTTCAATTGTATTACAACAGGCAGTTTGTTGAATCTAATTTTTGCCATATATATGTTTTTTTTTTTAACTTAAATAGTGAGTTTTATTACAGTATCCAACAGATATAAGGAATGCCTTCCCACAACTCACTAATTTTCCTAATATGCCAATTCATGACCCCATGGCTAAAGCAAACAAACTGCAACATTTAAAAGTTTTAAACATAATCCTTGATTCAGTATTTTGGGATAATTCAAATATTTTGTTTAACAATTATGTTCAACAAATGGATATATTTAAATTGAGGAAAAACCTTAAATTCATTAATTGAGTGGAATTACTCACGCGGTACACAAGAGCCAAACTTTTCCGGAAATTCAGAGATCAAGTCGTCATTAATTCTGTCCTTCATTGGGCCTAATATTATTACTGGTCGGGAGTAATTGACTAAAAAAAAAAAAAAAAAAGAAAGGGAGGGGAATTTAGAACCTATAGAAAATATTTAGTGTGTTCACATTTAGTACTGAGGTACAATTGTAAAACCTTAAAGAGAAGAGACAACAAATAGTGCAAATAACTTGCAGCAATAAAAAAGGTTGGGGATTCTTGGCACAACATGGACTGTGCCTTGTCCCACCTGGTAAGATGAACTGATAATTAAATATTTAACGCTCTCCCCAGATACATATATGAGAGAGCTTTGCAATAAGTGTGTGAATGGATGCAGTATCGAATTATGGACAATGTACTGGAAAAGCACCTTCCGGACACATAATCAGGCATTTAAGCCTTAAAGGATCTCTGACATACATGCACTGTTCAAATGGGTATGCCTGGGATCCAGAAGAGGCCTTGGCTGCCCTATAAAGCTCCTGGTCCAGATGGTTACTTGGTAGAATTTTATAAACTTCCCCAGGATCTTTCCCTGCTCCTCCTGGATCTCTTACAACAACTCCCTCGTAACTCACCTCCCCTTTAATCTTTTAATGTCTTCCATACATTTCTTCTACCTAAGCTGTAGAGGGAGGCATTTCTAGGTTCATACTGCCCCATCAAGTTGTTGAACATGGACTTAAAATCCTCACTAAAATTAAGGGTGTGGTACAGGGGTCCGACACTCGGGATCCCGACAGTCATTAGCCCATCTGGCCGGACCTTGACAGCATGGTGAGCGCAACAAAACCCCTTGCGTGCTCGCTACGTGAGCCACTTATTCTATTCTCCCTCGATGGGGGTCGTGGACCCCCACAAGGGAAAATAGCCGACGGCCCTCGGGAACTCGGCTGTCGGTATTTTGACAGTCGGGATCTAGACGTCGGGTAAATGACTGTCGGGATCCTGTCCGGCACCCAAAATTAAGGCCACTTAAGCAAATTTTACCTACTCTAACAGGGATTTGAGGCAGGTAGGCAATCTGTTAGCTGACCACTACAGTTGCTTCCACTAAAGATCCCTATGCACAAAACATGCTCCTTAAGCCTAAATACAGAGAATTATCAGACTGCTTTGGTTTTTCTACCATTGCACCTCACCTCATTATTAAAACGGTATGCGTGGCACACCCAGCTGGGGACGGGGCACCAACCTTTGACTGACTTCTCTTATTCTACCTGCAGCAATGGTCTAATATTTGAGGAGTCAGTGTGGGTGCACATAGCATTAAGCTCACTGTATATGCAGATGACATCCTTTAATACACTGGGCACCCCCTTCACACACTACCTTTGACTATGCACAAGTTTCAACAGTGTGGCAATATCTCTAGCTTATAAATTAACAAGGGCACTGCACCTTCATCCCGCCATTACCTCTCCCTCCTGGAACTCATCCACTTCATTCTCCTGAGCTTCCTGACATTTAGAATATATGGATGTTATTTTACCCAAGAACCTTACTTCATTATATTAAATTAATGCATCACGATATTACCTAAATTATCACCGAGGAGCTCAGGGGGTTGGAAACATTTGACCCTCTCATATCTTTGTTGTGCTGCCCTAGTAGATGATTACTTCCCCCCATCTATTTCCTTTCGATTATTTCTCTGGTAAGGATCACATAAGCCCTGGGAAGCCGCACCAAACTAAAATTTAAATGGAAGGAATAATTATCTCAGTATTCTAGTTTATTATCATGCCTCCCAGATGAGAATTCTTGACTGTTTGGTTACAAGATCAAGAAGTTTACACTCACATATCTTAAATCACAACAGCTCTAAAATGCCTTCTCCATATCTATGACCAGGATGTTCCAGAGAGGTATGCGATATCCCCTATTAATAGCGGTCTCTGATGAAACTAGCTTTAAATATTTGACAAAAAACTGATCAGGACTACTGCCCTTCAGAATTTTAGCATCTTGTACTTTGATCTGTCCTTTAAAGCTCTGGGAGACAAAGCAAAGCACCATCACCTACCACACTGGGACTGCTATGGCTGCAAATCACAAGAACAAGCTTTTAGTAGGAAATTAAGATAGGATTCGATCACCCGATCACCCATCACCTCTTTCTAGCTTTTTTTCTTTTTATACAAGACTGCATGAGGTTGAGCATAGCTTTGGGTCCATTATGATTGTGGTCCGCCGCAGAGGATCCTGTAGGTCGATGTTTCGGCCACTAGAGGGCATGGGATCAAGTACGTACTTGAAATCACTGAGCTGTGAGTATTGAGCTGTCTTGATAAAGTCCCTCTAGTGGCCGAAATGTCGACCTACAGCAGGGCTGGGCAACACCGGCCCTCCAGATGTTGATGAACTACACATCCCAGCATACCTTGCATCAGTTTCAGCATGGCCACATAGCAAAACTAATGCAAAGCATCCTGGGATGTGTAGTTCATTAACATCTGGAGGGCCGGTGTTGCCCAGCCCTGACCTACAGGATCCTCTGATCCACAAAGTAAGATGCTATTGTTTTGAAAAGTACAAATTAAAAAACCTAATGTTTTACTGGTGAGTGCTCTCCGTGGATTAATTATCCTACACCCTGACTATCGATCTATCTATCTATCTATCTATCTATCTATATATATATATACACATACATACATACATACATACATACATACATACAGATGGAGTAGCTCTCATTGGAGCCATCACTGTACCAATATGTTACATTCTAATAACATTTCAGATCCTCTATTCAGTTGGGATTTGAATTCTGTTTTATTTTATTTTCTACAAGATTGCCCCAACAAAGAGAGAGAACTTGCCTCTTCAAAAACCCCATAAACTTTTATACACTCTCAAGGGAGCACCTCCACAGGATTTCTCTCTCATATGAGTTTGTCTCACTCAATTGGATATATTTATTTATATCTATCAGACGTTATATTCTGAGACTTGTGCACTAGTCTTTCCCACACTTCCTATTTCCCTCTTTTCAGGGAATATACTGTAGATTGTAAGCTCCACTAGGGCAGGGACTGATGTGAATTTTCATATATTCTCTGTAAAATGCTGCTGAATATGTGTGTTTGATATAAATAACTGGTAATAAATAATAATAGATAAATAATCTGTGGGATATGTAGGAAAAATAAGTATGAGCCATGGACAACAATGTAAAGGACTTTATAGATCTGCTGTAAATGTCTTGGTGCCAGATATCACAAGGCACATTTAGATGCCATATGGAGTCCATGTTTTAATGGTTCAAACATCTTTTAGCAGCACAATGTAGACCTACTGTACACAATATTGGGAATTTTGTGAACAGCACGAATACGGTCTTGGTGCCCTTTTTAATAAGTGAATATCATATTCTGCCCCTTCTTGATTTCTATTTTTGCATATTTATCAAACTTAATTGTAAAAAGAACAGAATACAAATAAAACAGAGTAAACACAAAATACATTTTTTAACCCCTTCCCGACATTTGACGTATATATACACGTCATGGCCGGGATGTACTTCCCGACACATGACGTATATATACGTCATGACTTTAAACTGTCCCCGCGTCTATAGACAGTTTAAACATGACAGTTTAAACATGTCTGCTGTCCCTGACAGCAGACATGTCCCTGCATGCCCAGGGGGGGTGGCGATGCCTCCCCCCCGTCGGCGATCGCTGTGATTGGCTGTTCAATGTGAACAGCCAGTCGCAGCGTTTTCCTGTGTTACCGGCGAATCAGACGCTCGGTAACACAGGTGTCAATCACCGCCGGGTGTGAGGGGGCATGAGGGGGTCACCGGTGATGACCACACCTCACCCCACCTCACCCCACCTGCCCCCAAGGCTGTGATTGGTCCGTCGGACCGACGGACCAATCACAGCCAAGGCGCGTCATTTAAACTAACGTGACTGCGCTGCAGACGCCATTCCGGTCTGGAATTGCGTGCAGAGCGGTCACCGGCCACTCTGTCGTGCTATACATACCTGAACCTTGCCTGATACTTACCTGATCACTGCTGATAGCGTGCTGCCAGCAGCTGGATGCTTCCTGGATCTTGTGACTTCCTGTGTCCTGCTGCTGCAGTGTCATAGAGTCACAGATCGTGAGAGATAGTGACAGAGAGTGACAGAGAGTGATAGAGAGTGCTATATTTTGTGTCTGCTGCACCCCTTTTGTGCTGATCAGTATATCTGTGCTGATCAGCAACTTTTTGGTTTTTTTTTTTATATATATACCTGTCAGTTGCACCAAAGGTTGTGCTGCCTGTGCAACTGACTGCTGCCCCCCCTTTTGTGCTGATCAGTTTAAATTAATTAACTGATCAGCAACTTTTTGGGGGTCCAGGTTTTTTTTTTTATATATACCCTGTCAGGTTGCACCCACAGTTGTCTGCCTGCTGCCCCTCACTGCTAATCAGTGTTGCATCACTGCATCACTGATCTGCAGTTTTTTTGGGGGGGGGGGATTGCAGTGGGGTTTTGTTTTTACACCCACGTTGCTTTTGTGGGTGCTTTTGTAGGTGTCCTGTGGCCGCTGATCAGTGACGTACATCACTGAACAGCATTTTTGGCACAGGGTTGATATCATTTTTTTTCTACAGTTTTTTTAAATTTTTTTTTTTTTTGGAGATTGCTGTGGTTTATTACACCCACGTTGCTTTTGTGGGTGTCCTGTGGCCGCTGATCAGTGACGTACATCACTGAACAGCATTTTTGGCACAGGGTTGATATAAAAAATGTTCTGCAGTTTTTTTAAATAGTTTTTTTTTTTTGGAGAGTGCTGTGGTTTATTACACCCATGTTGCTTTTGTGGGTGTCCTGTGGCCGCTGATCAGTGACGTACATCACTGAACAGCATTTTTGGCACAGGGTTGATATAATTTTTTTTCTGCAGTTTTTTTTTTATTGTTTTTTTTTTGGAGAGTGCTGTGGTATTTTTTTTTTTTTATTGTTTTTACACCCACGTTGCTTTTGTGGGTGTCCTGTTGCCTTTGAGCGCTGTTCAGTGACGGACGTTACTGACCAACATCTGTGCTCAATTTTTGGCGCAGGACCTTTTTTTTTTTTTTTTTTAACCCCTTCAATTTTTTTTTTTTTTAATTGGGATCAAATTCCTGTATAAAGTATTTTTTTTCTGCACTACATACACACTACACACTACATACCCCCCTTGTTGAAATAAAGTTTGTACCCCCCCACCACTATACACGTGTTGAAACATTACACTTACAGAAACACAAAAATAAAAATGGCATCCCAAATGTCATCCCAGTCATCCAGAAGAATGTATTCAGCGGAGGAGGCATATGCCATGCTTGCCTCTGACTCTGACACAGCCAGTGATGCAAGCGGGGAATTTGAAGGATTCGTCTTAAGCTCCTCTTCCTCCTCTAGTGATGAGGGACCCCCTCAAAGACGCCCCCGTAGAGCAGCTGAGACCCCCCCCCCCAAATGATTGATCCCGTATGGACCCCACCACCAGACAATTTTGAGCCCCAGGTTCCTGAGTTTTTGGCCATCCCAGGAATCCAATTTGATTCAACAGGTCTCAGAGAAATTGACTTTTTCAAATTATTTTTCTCTGATGATTTTATAAATTTAATGGTGGACCAAAGTAATTTATATGCCCAGCAGTTTATTGCTCAAAACCCCACGTCATCATTTGCTAGGTGGACCCCTGTAGATGCAGTAGAGATGATGACGTTTTGGGGTCTGGTGTTACATATGGGCATAGTAAAAAAGCCAGAAATTAGGCAATATTGGAGTACAGATGTTATGTACAGCACCCCATTTTACCGTATGGCCATGACTCGGACTCGTTTTGAGACAATCCTTAAATTTTTACATTACACCGATAATGCACAGTGCCCACCCAGAGATGATCCCACCTTTGACCGGCTATTCAAAGTCAGGCCGGTCATTGATCATTTCAGTGCCAAATTTGCAGAGATGTACATCCCTGAAAAATTTATTTGTATCGACGAGTCCCTTATACATTTTAAAGGAAGGGTTAAATTCCGCCAGTACCTTCCCAGTAAGAGGGCAAGGTATGGCATAATAATGTATAAGCTGTGTGAAATCACCTCAGGGTACACCCACAGGTTTAGGGTATATGAAGGGAAGGATTCAAGAATTGAACCGCCAGAATGCCCCCCCTCCCTCGTAGGGGTTAGTGGAAAAATTGTCTGGGATTTAGTGCACCCCTTTCTGGATAAAGGTTATCACCTCTATGTGGATAACTTTTACACTAGCATCCCCCTGTTTAAGGCCCTTGGTTCAAGAGGTACAGCAGCTTGCGGTACTGTGCGCAAGAACCAAAGAGGCCTCCCAAAAACGCACATTGCCCAAGTATTGAAAAGGGGTGAAAGCAGGGCACAATCCACCGAAAATATGTTGTTGGTCAAATATAAGGACAAGAGGGATACAAAGAGGCCTCCCAAAAACGCACATTGCCCAAGTACTGAGAAGGGGTGAAAGCAGGGCACAATCCACCGAAAATATGTTGTTGGTCAAATATAAGGACAAGAGGGATGTCCTTATACTGACAACAATTCATGGAGACAGTACCACCTCCATCCCTGTACGAGGTACCAGTACCCACACCTCAAAACCTAATTGTATCCTAGATTACAATAAGTACATGGGCGGAGTGGATCTTTCAGATCAGGTACTGAAGCCGTACAGTCCCCTGCGGAAAACAAAAATCTGGTACAAGAAGCTGGCCGTGTATATCATCCAGATGGCACTGTATAACGCTTACGTGCTATTCCGTTCTACCAGCCAGAGGGGGACATTTATGCACTTTCAAGAGGAAGTCATAAAGGGCCTAATATTTGGGAACCAGCAGGCAGAGGGCCCCAGTACTTGTACCAGGGCAGCATTTTCCTAACGAAATCCCCTCCACTGCAAGAAAGGGCAGGACACAAAAAAGGTGCAAAGTTTGCTATAAAAAGGGAATAAGAAAGGATACTATTTTCCACTGTGAAACTTGCCCCGACAAACCCGGCCTATGTATAAAGGAGTGTTTTAAAATATACCACACATCTATGGATTATTAGGTTCATCATTGCACCGTGCTTCGGGGGTCTTGCTAATGCCACATAGCACCCACCATTCATTCCACCAGAATCTGAGCTGCAAAATCCAAAAATCACTCCTTCCCTTCTGAGTCCTGCCATGCACCCAACTGGTATTTTTTGGTCACATATGAGGCATTGCCATACTCGGGAGAAATTGGGGCACAGATTTTGATGTGCTTTGTCTCCTTCATTCCTTGTGAAAATGAAAAATTTTGAGCCAGAACTGCATTTTTGTGTAAAAAATGTAATTTTTCATTTGCACAGCCCAGTTGTATCAAAATTGGTGAAACCCCTGGGGGTTTGAAATGTACACTATACCCCTAGATAAATTCCCTGAGGGGTGTAGTTTGCAAAATGGGGTCACTTGTGGGGGAGGTTCCACTGTATTGGTGCTTCGGGGGTCTTGCTAATGCGACATAGCACCCACCAACATTCCACCAGAATCTGTGCTGCAAAATCCAAATATCACTCCTTCCCTTCTGAGTCCTGCCATTTTTTGGTCACACGAGGCATTGTCGTACTCGGGAGAAATTGGGGCACAGATTTTGGGGTGCTTTGTCTCCTTCATTCCTTGTGAAAATGAAAAATTTGGAGCCAGAACTGCATTTTTGTGTAAAAAATTTAATTTTTCATTTGCACAGCCCAGTTGTATCAAAATTGGTGAAACCCCTGGGGGTTTGAAATGTACACTATACCCCTAGATGAATTCCCTGAGGGGTGTAGTTTGCAAAATGGGGTCACTTGTGGGGGGGTTCCACTGTATTGGTGCTTCGGGGGTCTTGCTAATGAGACATAGCACCCACCAACATTCCACCAGAATCTGAGCGGCAAAATCCAAAAATCACTCCTTCCCTTCTGAGTCCTGCCATGCACCCAACTGGTATTTTTTGGTCACATGTGAGGCATTGCCGTACTCGGGAGAAATTGGGGCACAGATTTTGGGGTGCTTTGTTTCCTTCATTCCTTGTGAAAATGAAAAATTTGGAGCCAGAACTGCATTTTTGTGTAAAAAAATTAATTTTTCATTTTCACTGCCCAGTTGTACCACAATTGGTGAAACCCCTGGGGGTTTGAAATGTACACTATACCCCTAGATGAATTCCCTGAGGGGTGTAGTTTGCAAAATGGGGTCACTTGTGGGGGGGTTCCTAACTTTTAGCATCTTATGGTGCCTAGAAACCTACATGGTGCCTAAAAAATAATCTCATAAAAAGGAGGCTCCAAAATCAAGTAGGTGCTCCTTCTATTATGAAGCCTGTGGTTTGGTCAACGTGCACACTAGGGCCACATATAGGATATTTATGAAAACAAAAGAATTGGGGGAATCAATTTTTAGTCACATTTCTCTAGTAAAATCTACTGTGTTCCTTAGAAAAATTTATTAAAATTGCAAATCTGCAAAAAAAATGAAATTTTGAAATTTCACCTACACTTTGTTTTAATTCCTGTGAAACACCTAAAGGGTTAACAAACTTCCAAAATGCTGTTTTGAATACTGTGAGGGGTGCAGTTTTTGAAATGGCATCATTTATGGGGGTGTCTCACATACAAGTCCCTCAAAGTCACATCAGAACTGAACTGGTCCCTAAAAAAATCAGTGTTTGACATTTTCTTGAAAATTTGAGAATTTGCTATTCATATTTTAAGCCTCCTAGTGTCCAAAAAAATTAAAAGGAGGCTGAAATAATGATGGAAACATAAAGTAGACATATGGTCTATGTTAGTTATTTGTCTCACAAGCAGAAAACTTAACATTTTGAAAATTGCTACATTTTCCATTTTTTTACGACATTTTGGTATTTTTCACAAAAAAACACAGACTGTATCGACCCAAATTTACCACTAACTTGAAGTACAATGTGTCACGAGAAAACAATCTCAAAATCACTGGGATAAGTAACAGCAAAAAAAAGTTATCCCCACTTAAGTGATACATGTCAGATTTGAAAAAAAGGGCTCTGTCAGGAAGGCAAAAACATGCTGTGTCAGGAAGGGGTTAAATATCAATCCACTTATTGAAATAAAAAGTTATTAAACCCATGTGAAAAACTATTTGCCCTCCAAATAACCGATAGTGTCACCATTTACATTGCTGTTGAGAAATGTTGGCACACTCTTTGTGCAAAATTGATGGAGAGTCAAGTTGGAGGGGTTTATTTTTTTTTTTGGGGGGGGGGGTTGAGAAAATTTGTTTATTTGGTTTTTCTTTTCTTAAAGTACAATAACAATACACGTTTAACAAAGTAGTCGAAGTAATAGTGACAAATGAACCCACAAGTATGTATCTGGAAGCATTGATAAAATGATGGGTGAAACAGAATCAATGTTAACCCCTTGAGTGGTGGGTTTTGCTGGGGCAGGACAAACCTGCCCCAGCACAACCCACCACAGGAAGTTATAAGCCACCCCTCCCTCACCTCTGCTCCGGCAATAGTACGGCGGAGCTTCCCTGACGCTGATGTCCCCGCTGCATTAGCTGGCCGCATGTCACATTCAGCAGTGACGTCGGCGGCAGGCTGGGGGATGTTTGCGGCGACTCGGGAGGACTCGGTGCCGGAGCGCTCCTCAGTCCCCCCCGAGCTGCGCCGACCATAACCGAGCTTGCTGCCGACGTCACTGTAAAATGAGTGACGGCTGGCTAACGGGCAGGTCAGGTGATGGGGGGGGGGCTCCATGGTTGTAACAGGGGTTGGCTCTAGAGGTGCTGCGCCAGTGGTGCACACCTGGACACCACTGGCGCGCACCTATTGTATATTAGTGGTATGCCTGGAAATTTTCGGGCATACCACTCAAGGGGTTAAACAAGGAGTGCATGAGTGTAAGGGCTATATGAATAATATAATAAAAGAGTGGCAGAGAGGATAAAAAAAGTAGGAAAAGGGGGAGAAAAGATAGGGATTGAGAAAAAGGACTAAGAAAGGAAAAATATGGAAAAAGAAAAACAAGAAAGCTATAGAACTAGTATAGTTGTCCATGTTCATCAACATAGTGGTAAGCATGAAAAAGCCTTATATGAGTGGGTTGTCCATGGGGACCAAGCTTTAATAAAATTAGAGGGAGTATCATGAATTATTGAGGTGATTTTTTTCAATTCTGTAAGTAACCCTGATAGAGTTGATCATAGCAGTTTTGGGAGGGGTTGACGGAGACTTCCAGTGTGAGGCAATATGACATTTAGCAGTACCAAGGATATGATTGATACATTTTTGGGTTGGAGGTGAGACGTGAGGCAGTGGTCTTAGCAACAAAGAGTAGAAAGGAGATGAGGGCATTTGAGTGCCTGTAACCGAATTGATCAGTTTATAAACCTCTGTCCAGAAGGGTTGTATGGATGGGTAAGACCACCAAACATGCAGAAAAGCTCCCCTTTGGCCTGTTGAAGGGTTTTTGATTATGAACTGCCCAGTTTAAAGCCCATCCAAAGCATCTAAATTTATTATTATTATAATTTTATTTATAAGGCGCCACAAGTGTTTCGCAGCGCCGTACAAAGGAACAATACAGGGAGACAAAACTTGGCATAACATTGAATAAATTACAAAAATACAGTACAAATAAAGAGCACCACAGTTCAATACACATTACAGCTTAAATGTAAGTAGTGAGGACCCAATCAACATACAACTAGAGGCCAATGATGGAGATGAGTATGAAGATGGTCACTGAGTGTTGGAGTAAAGGAGAGCTGTGAGTGAAATGTGAAGAGAATTGGGCTTTGACAACAGGAGGGAAGAGGGCCCTACTCGGAGGAGCTTACAATCTAGTAGGAAGGGGAGACAGACAGATTACAAGAATCAGCTGGTTTATGCAGTGGAAGGGTACGCTTTGATGAATAGGTGATAGGTGAATAGGTTTTCAGTGCCCGTTTGAAGCTTTGCAAGGTCGGGGAGAGTCTAATGGAGCGAGGGAGTGCGTTCCACTGAAGGGGTGCAGCACGGGCAAAGTCCTGTACTCTAGCATGGGAAGCAGTGATCAGGGTGGAGGAGAGACGACAGTCGTCAGCTGACCGTAGAGGGCGGGAGGGTGTATGAATGGAGATGAGGTTAGAGATATATGGAGCAATGGAATTAGAGATGGCCCTGTATGTGAGTGTGAGGTGTTTGAAGAGGATTCTGTAGGGGAATGGAAGCCAGTGCAGATTTTGTTAAAGGGGAGTAGCAGAGTTAGAGCGGCGGGAGAGGAAGATAAGCCTGGCTGCAGCATTGAGGACAGATTGGAGAGGAGCTAGTTGGGATTGAGCGAGGCCAGTGAGAAGAGCATTACAGTAGTCAAGCCGTGAGATGACTAATGAGTGGATGATCAGCTTAGTTGCACTCTGTGAGAGAAAGGGCCTGATGCGAGCAATGTTGCGTAACTGGAACCGGCAAGAATGGGCCATGGCTTGGATGTGGGGTGCAAAGGAGAGGGAGGAGTCAAGAGTGACACCCAGGCAGCGGAGTTGGGGAACAGGGGAGATGATGGTGTTGTTAACAGTGATAGAGATATTAGTAGGGGGCATAGCTCTGGGTGGGGGAAGTTATAATTTGATTAAAGTCACAACTTTGACAAGGCCACTAGAAAACCTTATAGGTTTTTGAGCCAGAGGTGGACTTGCTCTTGTGCTTCAGATCATTGTCTTGCTCAATAAGTCAATTGCGTTTGAGCTTTAAATCGCTGATTGATGACATTTCCCCAAAGCATTTTCTGGTTAAGGGCAGAAATCATCATCCCATAAATTATGTCAAGTCTCCCAAGTCTTGATGCAGCAAAGCATTACCACACTATAACACAACCACCACTATGTTTTAACTGCTTGTTTGATGTTCGTATTGTAAAAAGTGGTCTTAACTTTACAGCAGATGGAACAAGACCCATGTCTTCCAAAAAGCAAAATTCTTGACTAAAAGTCCACAGAATATTATCCAAAAATGTTTGTGGTTAAAACAATCACTATTCTTCTTTTGGTTAGTAATGGTTTGCATCTTACAATTTTCCCATAGTTAACATATTTGTCTAGCCCAGTGGTTCCCAAACTGTGTGCCTAGACACCCTGGGGTGCCTCAGGAAACTTACAGGGGTGCCTTGGGTTGGAAAACCAGAATCAATTCATATTTATAGTCAATTTAACAGGCAAAATCAGTGCTGGTGGAAACAGAACATATGTGTACCAATAGAAGCAAATCTGGTACTTGTGTCAATGCCACCCCCACTATCAACGCCAACCTGAAGCGTGGAGAGTGCAGCGAGCCCCACGAGGGGTGGCGGTATGCGTCCTCCGACCTTTTCATACCCGAACTATCCACATTTGTGTGGAGTTTATTTTAGATAGTGTGGCGAGCGCAGCGAGCCCCAACGCGTAAGATGAGCCCGACGCGAGACGAACGCAGCGAGCCCCGCGAGGGGACACTGATTACTTTACATGTATTCCGCGTCCGCTCGCCACACTCTCTAAAATCAACTCCACGCCGACGTGGATAGTGGGGGTATGAAAAGGTCGCAGGATGCGTACCGCTGCGCTTCGACGTGGCATGAATACTGAGGGCACCCATCTCATGGCATGGGTGCTTGTAAAATGAAATATTGCATCGCATTCCATTTGCTGGCACGCGATCCTATGCAATATTTCATTGTACAAGCACTCTTGGGCATTTAACATGGAGATAACATCGCATACCACTAAAAATGGTACGCAATGCCATGCGATGGGCGCCGTGCTAGGAAACAAGTACCGCAAATCCTGTCCCTTACCACATAACTGATATATAAACACAATGTACTTCATTTATTATTATAAAGGGGTGCCTTCAAAAAAAAATTTGATGTTCTAGGGCTGGGGTAGCCAACTCCAGTCCTCGAGAGCTACCAACAGTTAATGTTTTTCAGATCTCCTCACAGAATCACAAGTTAAGTAATTAGCTCCACCTGTGGATCATTTAAAATGTGTCAGTGAGTAATGAGTGCACCTATGCAGAAGCTAGGTTGTCTGGAAAATGTGACCTGTTGGTAGCTCTCGAGGACTGGAGTTGGCTACCACTGCTCTAGGGTGCAGTGATTAAAAAGAAGTTTGAAAAATGTGGTTGTAGTCTACTATAAGAAAGTTATTTTGGTGGAATCATGGATTTTAACATTAACTGAGGTTAGAGACACCTGCAGAGGCCACTCCTCGTAAATCTCCACTACACAGCTTTTCTCTTTGAATGGATTGGATTGAAGACTTTATACAGAAATAATTAAAACAGTGATAGTCTTTGATAGAGGGTAAAGTTTTATTGAAATCTCACCTCCAGGTTGTTGGAGGAGGATGGTGCCTAGGTGGAGTATCCTATTTCCCTCCCAGAGCTCGAGGCAAGCACTAAAAGACACCCCTTCTGGGAGAAGTCCGAGCCCTGATGGCTTTACCATCTCATACTGTAAATTATTTCGGGACACGTTTACCCAAGATTCTTACAGCCTTTAATGCGTGACAGCTGACTGGGGTTTCTCTCCCCAATCCTTAGAGGCTCATTTTATAGTCATACCCAACGAGGACAAAGATCCTGCCCAAAGTGCTAGCTATTGTCCGATTAGCCTTTTGTATACGGACATTAAGTGGTTTGCAAAATCGATCACCAACAGACAAGATGCTGCCTCCTACCTTGATACACTCTGATCAGGTGAGTTTCGTGCCTGGGAGGAAAACATGAGATAATACAACTAAGGTTATTGACCTAATGCCTCTTGCATTAGGTTTGGCATCCGTGGTGTTTTTGTCCACGGTTGCCAAAAAGGCATTTGACAGGGTAAGCTGGATATTCATGGAGGGGGTTTTGAGACATTTAGGCCTTGGCCTTGTTAGCCTACACCATATTTGACACTTTATAGATTTCCCACAGCTCGGATTAGAATTATTGTGACCCAGTTTTCATTAATAATGGCACTAGGCAGAGGTGTCCCCTCTCCCCTCTTATCTTTATATTATGTATGGAGGCCCTGGACAGTTCTATTTGACTGAACACAAATATTACCAGCCTGAAAGTGGGTGCTGTTGACTATAAGCTTGCCCTGTTTGTGGACAATCTATTGGCTGTGCTGTCCAACCCAACCATTTCCATTCCCAATCTCCTGGTGGAGTTCCAGAAAATCTGGCTCACTTTCAAACTTAAAGATTAATCTTTCCAAGTCTGTAGCTATGAATGTGTCTGCTCCACCCTACTCCTGAAATGACTCAAACAGTCCTTTCCCTTTGCCTGGCAACCTACTCGTCTCAAATATCTTGATATTTCACTGCATTCTGGCCTATCCTGTCTCTTTGATAATTTAAAATGTCTACTTCTAACACTCCGCGTATATCACGAACACAGGAGCTTATGTATCTCTATGTATATCTGATAAACACAGAAGCGCATCTGTTTAAAAACAAACATTTAAAGAAATGGTTATCTTCCCAGCAGGTAGTCAGTCATTCTTTTATTATTATTCTTTTACTGTGTCACTTTCCTTGCAAAGATAATGTGCAGAGAATTAGCTGATTGCATACAAGGGCCTGACCATATGCAATGCCCACTGATAGGATAATGAAGTGGACAGACACTCCCACTTCAATTTGCATACAATGAATATGCATAAAGTAACCGATACTTAAGGAGCTTCCGGCCGCTCGCCTGGTTGGTCCTGAAGAAGCATTTTGTGAAAGCGTACGCTTGACTGCACACCTAGTGTGCTAAACCCCACATTCCCTTCCCCCCATATGACTGTATTTTGATCTGCCTAGGCCGATGGCAACACAGGGTATCCGTAGGACATGGTTCCCTCTGTTCCCACAGTGACACGGACTCTAGCGCAAGAGCCGTGTACACTCCTGTCTATCCTGACACGCAAGAGCGAGGTAGTGCATGTTGGCACTCCTCAGACATAGCCCTGCGGTCAGCATACAGGCTGGGGAACTAGTGGCTCCAGCTAGCGGTAGCGCTGAAGCGGGATCACACCCGTGTTCAGGCGCTCATCGCTACTGCACAGTGAGCCCCAGGAGCAAACATATATTGTTTCCGACAATTGCCACAATCCTGGATAAGCATACACACTGTAAACTGTCAATACTAGACACAATTCTCTTACTCTTAATTTCAACCACCGTGCCTTATAAAATAATAATTATTCAGGGACAGTGTGAAGTGGGGTCCCACTAGGTGAGGATATATATTATATCCTTTTTAAATCACTAAATGTTGTCTCATGTGTTTGTTGTGTTTTCTTTTATATCTTCGCAACTATTTTAATGAAATCAATAAAAGTCATGTTTTATTATTAAATTCTTTTTTGGTGCACCAACCAAAGACACCCTTTTTCTGTCCTCCCCAAATATATTCATTTCGTGTCTATGGTAGCACACCCTCGCATTATTAAGATATTGAATACAAACAGTGCATAAAGAGGGTCCACCCGCATAATAATTTTTATGTGATTTCTGTGCGACTGGCACAGCTCTCCCCAATTTCCGTTCCACAGCCATCAGACCACTGACTCCCTTTGAAAACATGTGCCTGGCCCCTTTGCATCCAGCGCACTCTCTCTCAAGGAGTTATGAACTTTGGATTGAATATATGTACCCTTCCCTTCCTAAATATGCTGCTGCTTGGGGGTGCGACCTTCACATTGATTTAGCAGATGACTGGACCAAAATATTTCAGACTACTTTTGCTAGTACTTCCAGCTATTCCGTGATTGAGACTCAGTTCAAAGTCCTTTCACGATGGTATAGATGTCCGCAGATGCTGCTGCTGATTGGTGGTGCTTTCAAAATATGGATCACAGCACTGACTCCAGCTGTTCATGGCCATCTGTTTTCCATCACATTTCCTTTACACCACCTTCATCCTCCAAAAAGAAGGATGGATAATGTATCTCTGCATGGTTCCTCCATTGGCAATCAGCAACTATTAATTCCATACACTTGTAATATGCATTCAACATGTTTTTCTGGTAGGAATGCTACCATTGCAATCAAATTACACCAACTCCTGGTTCAATAAACTTCTCAATGCCACTGCTGAAATTCAGTGTGATGGTTAGAAAGCTGGAACTCCAAGTAGACACTTTGTTTGAGGTATTAATCTGAATCAAAGAATCCTTTGCAAGCTAAAGGATGCTGGAAAGTCTAAATTTAATGCTGCCCATACACTTATGCGATCAGATGCGATGCATCTGATCGCATCATGTGGTGCCTAGTGCAGCACCCGATGACCAGTGACCCAGTGCCAGCTCCTCCGCCACCGCCAGCTCCGGTCCCCACTCTGATTGCATTTGAGCAATCGCATGTGGTTAAAAACCACATGCGATTGCTCATGCAATTCGATAAATATTATATGCATCACATAATATCTATCAACGCGACATTCGACGGCGTGTCTGCGCATCGCGTCGAATGTCCCCTTAAAAATGCATGGAATCATTCGATTTATCGGCCAGATGTGGCCGAAATTGATTGATTGTATGCAATAACTCACATATGTATGGGCATCATAACAGCTATGGGGTTCTCCTGTAGTTCGTATGGAGACCACTACGGATGCTCAACATCTCCAGAACCCCACAGCTTTAGTTTCTATTTGGCTGACATTACACACAAATACAGGCTGAGAAGCCCAGACCCCAAAGTTGAGTGCAAAAACATTTATTTTAATAAAATAGTGCTGACATACATTTTTCCCATAAACCAAAGCTTCTGTATTTCTATTAATGTATTGGGACATCACTTTTTTACAGTGTTGCTGTGATGAACAATAAGCTGCTGTGTTGCTGCAATGTTGGACATTTGCTAATAATGCACATAACATGTGGGAGTACCAATCATTGTGGGAGCAGCAAAGTACAGGGTAGTGTATTAGCACTTACTAATAAAGCAGTGGTTCCCAAACTGTGTGCCTAGGCTCCCTGGGGTGCCTCAGGACACTTGCAGGGTGCCTCGGGTTGGTCCTCCAGGACCAATTCAAATTGTTTATGATCAATTATTTCTGGACAAAACCAGTGCTGGTGGCTGCCAATCATAAAATCAGAACCAAATACTGCCCTTTACCACATAACTGAACCTAAGAAGCACATATAAACACAATATACTTAAATGTATATATTTTTTTGGGGGCCTAGGGGTGCCTTGGAAAAATTCTGATACTCTAGGGCAGGCATGTCCAACGTTGGCCCTCCAGATGTTTTGAAACTACACATCCCAGCATGCTTTGCCACAGTTTTGCTATTAGAGAATGCTAAAACTATTGCAAAGTATGCTGGGATGTGTAGTTTCAAAACATCTGGAGGGCCAACGTTGGACATGCCTGCTCTAGGGTGCCGTGATTAGAAAAAGATTGGGAACCCCTGTAATAAAGGATGGAGATATGGGGGGTGTCAATAGATTTGTGGAATGAGAGGGCATAGAGAATGGCTTTCCCGTGGGATAGAAAAGGGAGAAAAAATGCTTGGCATGTAGACAGAAAAGTGTTATTTGGATTGAAGAAGCTAAAGAGTTTTTGGGAGAAGTGAGACTGACATTTCTAGAAGTGCTTCACTACAAAAAAATGCCTTTGCAATAAAAAGTACAGGAAGTATACATGGAACATTGAAAAATGGAATGTGGAAAAATGCTAAAGTTCTAGAAAGCAATGACAGCAATAGACACAAGGGAATTGCTTTCCCAAATGTAAGTGCAGTTTTCATGTGCTTGTCAATGTGCAGAAAGCACAATAAATGGGGACGATTGATCTTTAAGGGCTCATCTGCACCCAGGGAAAAGCAGATTTGCAGTCTGGAAAAAACAGTCAAAATAAATTCACAAACCTTCTTGTTGATTGACCGGTTCATATGATAAAACATACTCTTCTTGACCACCTGACAAGAAAAAAGTAAGTTGAGGAGACAAAACCTAGAACATATAGTTAAAGGTCTTCAGTTACTGTACAGATAATTGGCATGTATGAAATATGACATATTAACCTTTTATGAACATAGAATTCATATTTATTAGCCTTACTCTAAAATAAATTTTACTAGTACAAAAAAAAGATGTTAGAAGGTAGAGTGTAATTACAAGAGATCCTTCCATTGGAAGATTTATAATTAATATAGGTGTGCACACAGGTGTGGGGGGTCTGGGAGGAAGTCCCCAGTCCTCACAAGGGTGCAGCCACTCGTATGGGGGGGAGGGGAGTGGGGGAGTTATGCGATTAAGGGGTGGGGCTTAATGCAGCAAAATGCCCGCCCCCATGAGATACCTAGGCTGGATCAGGTAGTGTGCTTACCCCCTGCCCTCTCTCCTTAACACTCTGCCCCCTCTCTCTCCTGACACTGTGCCCCCACCTCTCTCCCTCCCGGACACTGTGCCCCCACCTCTCTCCCTCCCTGACACTGTGCCCCCACCTCTCTCCCTCCCTGATACTGTGCCCCCACCTCTCTCTCTCCCTGACACAGCCCCCACCTCTCTCTCTCCCTGACACAGCCCCCACCTCTCTCTCTCTCTGACACAGCCCCCACCTCTCTCTCTCTCTGACACAGCCCCCACCTCTCTCTCTCTCTCTGACACAGCCCCCACCTCTCTCTCTCTGACACAGCCCCCACCTCTCTCTCTCTGACACAGCCCCCACCTCTCTCTATCTCTGACACAGCCCCCACCTCTCTCTCTTTCTCTCTGACACAGCCCCCACCTCTCTCTCTTTCTCTCTGACACAGCCCCCACCTCTCTCTCTGACACAGCCCCCACCTCTCTCTCTCTCTCTGACACAGCCCCCACCTCTCTCTCTTTCTCTCTGACACAGCCCCCACCTCTCTCTCTTTCTCTCTGACACAGCCCCCACCTCTCTCTCTTTCTCTCTGACACAGCCCCCACCTCTCTCTCTTTCTCTCTGACACAGCCCCCACCTCTCTCTCTGACACAGCCCCCACCTCTCTCTCTCTCTCTGACACAGCCCCCACCTCTCTCTCTTTCTCTCTGACACAGCCCCCACCTCTCTCTCTTTCTCTCTGACACAGCCCCCACCTCTCTCTCTTTCTCTCTGACACAGCCCCCACCTCTCTCTCTTTCTCTCTGACACAGCCCCCACCTCTCTCTCTCTCTCTGACACAGCCCCCACCTCTCTCTCTCTCTCTGACACAGCCCCCACCTCTCTCTCTCTCTCTGACACAGCCCCCACCTCTCTCTCTCTCTGACACAGCCCCCACCTCTCTCTCTCTCTGACACAGCCCCCACCTCTCTCTCTCTCTGACACAGCCCCCACCTCTCGCTCTCTCTGACACAGCCCCCACCTCTCGCTCTCTCTGACACAGCCCCCACCTCTCTCTCTGACACAGCCCCCACCTCTCTCTCTCTCTCTGACACAGCCCCCACCTCTCTCTCTCTCTGACACAGCCCCCACCTCTCTCTCTCTCTGACACAGCCCCCACCTCTCTCTCTCTCTGACACAGCCCCCACCTCTCTCTCTCTCTGACACAGCCCCCACCTCTCTCTCTCTGACACAGCCCCCACCTCTCTCTCTCTGACACAGCCCCCACCTCTCTCTCTCTCTCTGACACAGCCCCCACCTCTCTCTCTCTCTGACACAGCCCCCACCTCTCTCTCTCTGACACAGCCCCCACCTCTCTCTCTCTCTCTGACACAGCCCCCACCTCTCTCTCTCTGACACAGCCCCCACCTCTCTCTCTTTCTCTCTGACACAGCCCCCACCTCTCTCTCTCTCTGACACAGCCCCCACCTCTCTCTCTCTCTGACACAGCCCCCACCTCTCTCTCTCTCTGACACAGCCCCCACCTCTCTCTCTCTGACACAGCCCCCACCTCTCTCTCTCTGACACAGCCCCCACCTCTCTCTCTCTGACACAGCCCCCACCTCTCTCTCTGACACAGCCCCCACCTCTCTCTCTCCGACACAGCCCCCACCCCTCTCTCCCGGACTTTCTTTCCCCCCTCTCCATGGCACTATGTCCCGATCAGCTGTGTGTCAGATGCATGCACAGAAGCTACTGAAGGACACTGGGGCTGCAACTGGCACCATTTAAATTTACAAGGCTGGCTGACATCTGGCTGCTGCCTGTCCATGTCTAGCCAGTCCCAGTGTACCCAGTCTGCTGCCCCAGTAAGTCAATGGCAAGTGCAGTGCTACTGATTCCTTCTGATGTATATATATATATATATATCCAGCGTGGTGTCCCTGAAGCTCCAAGAACCCCAAGAACGTGGTGTCCCTGAAGCTCCAAGAACCCCAAGAACACAGACCGGCACTGCAGCAGCTTTTTAGAAGAGTTTATTCGCTCAACGTTTCGGAGGGTTTAGCCCCGTTTTCAAGAGCAACACATATACACACACACACCGTGTGAGACACCTCACCTTAAAATACACCTTAAAATACAGGGTGTATTTTAAGGTGAGGTGTCTCACACGGTGTGTATATGTGTTGCTCTTGAAAACGGGGCTAAACCCCCCGAAACGTTGAGCGAATAAACTCTTCTAAAAAGCTGCTGCAGTGCCGGTCTGTGTTCTTGGAGCTTCGGGGACACCACGCTGGATATTCTTCTTTCGACAAGGCACGCAGCCACAGGTGACTACTTACCCTGGAGTGCCGGACCGATTTCCCATATATATATATATATATATATATATATATATATATATATATATATATATATATATAAGTCTGTGGGCTAATCTTTGTATAAGTCAGCCGAGAGAGCACACACCAGAAAAGTTCAGCAAAAGATAAATGGTTTAATACATCACCAATATTGTATAAAGCAGGTCGACGTTTCGGACTGGGCACAGTCCTTTTTCAAGACAATCAACAATGTCACACAACAGCTCAGCAGCTGTATTAAACCATTTATCTTTTGCTGAACTTTTCTGGTGTGTGCTCTCTCGGCTGACTTATACAAAGATTAGCCCACAGACTTATATATGGTACACTTGTGGTACCCTAAGTGAAGCACCCCACTGTTGTCTATCATCCTGATTGGGAGTGCGGACCTACCTACTCTATATATATATATATATATATATATATATATATATATATATATATATATATATTCTGATGGACAAGCCCCTCTAATGGTGCACTCCTAAGAAAATGGGCTGTGCACACCTATGACAATTAATCGTTACTTAGAAGACTAACTGAAAACATTCTCAAATCCACCAATATTGCTCTTAATTGGTGAATCATTATTTGAAATGTTGTCTTCACAATATATTTTTTAATGGTAATAAACACCCATTAAGCATCACATCTCACACTGCAGAGTCAAGCATGCTTTTACTAGGCATTATGAGGGATGAAGAACAAAATGCAGGCTGACATCACACAAACTGTAATTTTACACATGGCCCTAATGCAAAAGCATGCTTGTGCAACACTGATGGGCTACTGTTACCCTCTTGACTTCTACTTGTAGATATAAACCAAATTCAGAAGACATTTGCGGCTGTTTATTGCCACATTGTATTTAAAAGATGCTGAATTTACTACATCACACAAAAACATCTGTCATTTAGTAATACTTCACAAAATTAGGCGACAGAAAATGTGGACTGTCATTTTGAATTCTACTTGAGTCAAGTAATGAATTTTTACAGTACTTCCAAAAACCATTTCACAATTCAACCAAAATATGAACAATAAAGAAAGCATTCAATACAAAACATGCAGCTGTGATGGGAAGAGTCTTAAATCATTCATGCAAAGATATATACAGGCAGCTTTAAAAACTGTGAGAACCTCAATACAAGCTGTACCTTAAATAAGATTGGTATAAATAGTCTGTGTTTAAAAAAAGTGTGTGGGTGTGTGTGTGTAATAGATCTATAAACAAATTATTTACAGTGCACACAGACTGTTCTGAATTAACCACTGCCATTAGTGCAATAGTGAAAAAAGACAGTATATTGAGATTTCACAGTCTTTCATGAAATAAAATATTAGTGTATTAGACCTTGTGAGCATCCATACTCATCTGTAATCAAGATTACTTTCATATTAGACAGCAGAAAAGAAATTGAACATAAAGATAATTTTAACATCTTTGTTTTTGTTGTTTCAATCTATCAAATTGCAAACATTTGATTGACATTTACTTTACTCAGAATCTTTGTATACAATGACATTTTTCAAGATATACAGGAGTAAGATGAATATGTTCATGGGAAAAAAAATCTCTTTACTAATTATCAGTTTTACTGTGCTCTGACAAATGATGGAAAGTGAAGAGAGAAGACACAATCAGTCCTTAATAAGAGTGCAAAAAGCATAAAACACTTACGGTAACTACTTTCACTATCGCTGGCATTAGAGGTTACATGTTCTGAAATGCAACAATGGGGGAAAAGAAAATGAAGGAATAAACATTACATGGGGACAAAAGAAAAGTGAAATATTAATGCTGCAAAAAAAAAAAAAAAATATTTGTTAAACAGTGGAAAATGAATGGATGGATTAACATACAATAGTTGGAATAGATATTGAGTCAGGGGTTAATACAAAGGTAATAAAACCTTTACCGCAGGAACATGAGCGTAAACTTTATTGTTTCTTATTATGTGTAGAATAGTGATACAAAATTGCAAACTAGTAGGGAAAAATTTTGGTATCAAGAATATGACGACTTTGTGCCAAATACTTTAAATTGTACTTTTTTCGAAATGACTAACACCTAGGTGAGTATTCGATCCAGGATCACAGCTGTCGATCCCTCCCGACATCAGTGATCCTGGCCTGTTTGGGTTTTGATCGATCGCTGAACGACAGACGGGATTCAATGTCCCGCCTGCTGATCGGTGCAAAGGGGGCGTGGATTGTCGATCTGCGGCCGGGATTGCGTCATTCCATGGCCGTTATCGTCAAAATGGGCCCGACAGCTTCTGAAGTTGGTCTCGTTCTGCAGTGATCCCTCTTCAATGCTGTCAGTAAAGACATCTGACAGCCTATCTGGCTGTGCAATCACCATGTGGCGCCGCTGAATGGCTGCCTGGGTGCTGCACAGCTCGGTAATTATATGTTCCCCATGTCCGTGTCCCTCATTAGAGTACATCTACTATACATATACCTGCACTGTTACTGGCTATCTAGCTGGATGTGCAATTACCATGTGGCGCCGCTAAATGGCTGCCTGGGTACTGCACAGCTCGTTAAATATGTTCCTCATGTCCGTGCCCCTTATTAGAATGCATCTACTGCATACCTGTATGTGTGATGTATATCTGTGTTACTCGATCCTTGTACTGATAACCCTTTGTATTACAGTATGTGTATTGTTATTTTTAATGTCTGTAAAGCACCTTGAGTCCTGTTGGAGAAAGTGCGCTATATAAATAAAACGTACTTACTGAATAGGGACCCGCTGCTATTCCCCTCATCGCGAATAGCAGTGGCACATTGAATACCCCCTAGAATGTCCAGAGGATTATTAGTGTCCTCAATCAATTATCAATCATAACCCTGAACAGAATAGCAAAACCGTTGTATGAATGGATTCTGGTTGAGCTTTTAATGATTTTGATTTCAATCATGGACGCGGCCCGCCCTCCACCACCAGCTGCAAGATACAGAAATCTGTTGCGCTGGTGGAAAGGGAGAGAATGGCCCCATCTCTAGTAGCAGATACTTTGGGCGAGATGTAATAGTTTGTGATTTTGTCATGTTTTAAAATCGCACTAAATCGCATGTGAAAAAAACTCACTTTAAAAAAAAAAAAAAATCACAAATGTAAAAGGGTGCGATTTATAAGACAAAGTTGCAATTTTCATGTGATTAAGTGTGATTTTTAGACATGTGCGATTTTTAGTTTAGTATACCTTATCCAAAATGCTCAGGACCAGAAGAAATTTGGATAACGGATTATTCCGTATTTCAGAATAATTTAATATTTCAATGATGTATCTTGAAGTATCTTGCATTTATGTTGAATAAAAGCATCAAACACAAATATATTTTATTTGTGCATAAAACAAGGTCTCAAAACATGAAACAAAGTTTGTGTACAATCTTAGATACTGAATTAGCATGCCAAGCTAAAATTTTCTTGCAGATATTTAGTGCCAGTTATATATCATGCCCCAGTATTGCTGTTACAGATGTCCCAAGTAAGTTTTTAGCTAAAAAAATAAATACATTTTATTTTCACTTTCTGCAATGTATGGTTTTTGGAATAATTGGGATAACGGATATTTGGATAAGGGATACTAAACCTGTACTGATAATGTGTTATTTTTTACACATGAAAGTGTGCGGTATTTAGTAAAATAAAAAGGTGTGGAGTCCCCCCACCTGAGAGGATACGGTCCATTGGGTCACCACCAAGTAGGTCGACAAGCATTAGGTCAACACCACTAGGTCGACATGCAGATAGGTCGACAGGGTTTTTTTTTTAATAACTGTTTTTTTCAAAATCAAATCAAATTTATTGTCAATACAACATTAAAAAAATATGTGCCGACATGCGGTATTTCATGCCCTACCATCCACTAGGGTATGGTTGGAGAATAAAATAGTGAGCCGATCGTAGCTAGACATCGTGCCCGAAGCATGGCGAGCGCAGCGAGCCATGTGAGGGGACGCGGTGGAACGTTTCCGTGTCCATGCCTACACGACATGTGCTGATAGGCAGTATTTCAAGCCCTACCGTCCACTAGGGCGTGGTGGGAGAATAAAATAGTGTGCCGAGCATAGCGAGGTACTGTGCCTGAAGCATGGCGAGCGCAGCGAGCCATGCGAGGGGACGCAGTGGTATGTTTTAGTGTTTATGCTGACACTGTTGACATAAGGGTAAAATAAAATAGTTGGTTTAAAAATTGCAATTAGTTGGTTTACCTATTGCATTTTAAGCCCCCATGGAGACATTTTTTCAAAAAGCCTGGTTTGCTAGAGGTTATTCAAACTGTATATTCATAAAATACCAGAAAAAGCATTTTTTTTTATTATATTGAAGGGACACATATGTTCCCTTCCTCTAGCCTCCATAATTTGCTCAGACCTATGCAACTCTAAATCGGTATATATTTCATGGACAAAGACCATTAATTTGCTGGATGGTGTGGAAGAGATTGATAAATATATTGATATATATATTTTTTTTTAAATGAATCTACCATTAATTCAAGGGTTTAGCAATTAGTGGTCCTAGATGCAAAGGGCTAAATTTGGTCTTGTTACAAAATATGTGATTAGTTTATTACTGTGTAAAGCATCTCTTTAGGATAGAAGAACTAGGCGACTACAGTAGATTACCTCTAAAGACTCACAATGACAAGCAATTTCTGGTAAGACAGCTTGGGCAAAGTAAATTAAGTGATTATGACTTGTGGACTAATATTAAAATCACTTTTCTAAAAAAAAAAAAAAAAAAAAAAAAGGCTACAGAAAATGAATACACACATGTGAAAATAACAGTAACAAAATATATTTAAAAAAAATAAGAATGTAAACCGCTTTTCATTTTGTTTAAACATACAGTACATTGTCTTACTGCATTACAGAAACAATACATTTACCACATATGTACTACAGGTTGAGTATCCCGTATCCAAAATGCTCGGGACCAGGAGAATTTTGGATAACGGATTATTCCGTATTTCGGAATATTTTAATATTTCAATGATGTATTTTGAAGTATCTTGCATTTATGCTGTATAAACACATAATATACACACAAATATATTTTATTACCACATAAAATACATACAAATATATTTTATTTGTTCAAAAAACAAGGTTTCAAAACGTGAAACAAAATGTGTGTACTATCTCAGCACTGAATTTGAATGCCAAGCAATCATTTTCTTGTACATATATTGTGCCAGTTACATATCATGTCCTCAGTAGTGCTGTTACAAATGTCCCCAGTGAGTTTTTAGCAAAAAAAATATTTTTTTTTCACTTTCTGGAATGTCCGTATTTCGGAATAATTCGGATAACGGATATTCGGATACGGGATACTCGACCTGTACTTAATTTCAAGAAAGCAGTTTTCTTTTTATGCTGTCATTTTTTATTTGGTTTCAAAAGCACTGCTGTGTTCATAACTTGTTTTCGCATACCCCCAAACCGAAGGGTTAGCAATTACAGTAGCTCCATTTTGTCATATACTGTAAATGTGGCTTGCCATTATATAAAACAAGGTTAGTGCAATTAAGCACAATTACAGTACATACAATCGCCATGATAAACAAAGTGCACTTAAGACAGAGAAAATTATTATTTTGATGGAGGATGAAACATTAAAACATAATTTCTACCTGTTTTTCCCTAAAGTCTGCCTCAGTTGTCATAGAGGAGAAGAGAAAAACCTAAACCAACTAAAAAGTAACTCATCCTATCAAGGCCATCTTTGTTAGTAAATACATTTTCACTGAAAACGCTGCGTCAATATTGTAGTCTGTGCAGAATGGAACTTCCACATACCTCCCAACTTGTGTCCGGATGAAATAGGGACACTCGGGCGGGGAGTATGCAAATGAGGGCGCGGCTTATGCTAATTAGCTGCGACCTCATTTTCATACGAGAATAGACGCTGTGCGCATGCGCACAGCGTCTATTCTACTAGATTGGGGGGTCTCCCAACTGCCACCCCCCGCAGCGGGACAATGCCTGCCGCGGGTGGGACAGCGGGACAGGACCCGAAAATCGGGACTGTCCCTCTAAAATCGTGACAGTTGGGAGGTATGCTTCCATTTTTACTTTAAGTAAAAAACTACATGCATGGGTCGGAGCACAACTTCTCAGTGCAATAAAAATGTGTTTTGGAGGATTATGGTGTTTCAAAAGTACTCTAAAACAATATAAAGCATTGTGCTCAGACAGTTTTGTGAAACAAAGGTTACACAACGAAACAAAATAGCAAATAAAATAAAAAATGAATGAATGAAAAAGAAAAAACAAATCCCAATCTATAACCAAGAGTAGCCAGGCACTATGCTTCAAATTTGAACATATATTGGGATCTTTAAATTTTCAATTGTCAAAACTAATGACCACTTTGAAGAACCTTTTATTTTTCTAACTCAAGGCAAGAAATCACCTATCTTCAGAGAGAAAAAGTGATATGATTGGTAATTCAGGTGGTGATTTTTCTGTCACTTACTCAGGCCTTTTGATCCCATGTCGTCAGGGATCTCCTGTTGTCCCAGAGAGCAAACAAAAACAATCACAGAGAAAATATTTGTCAGTAACATATATAAAAAGGCGCTACAGGAAAAAGGCACCTCCAAGCACAGGAATAGTTCAGAAGCTGTCTCAGAAAGGTTTGAAAATCATGAAAGCTTCACCATTACTAAACATTGACCACGGTCATTTTTACCACTTAGCAATTTGTTATTCCCACATTTAGAATAGTTACAGGAAACCTTTGTTAAAAAAAATTGACTGGAAATCATTACCTTGCATAATACAGTGCATGTTTATGGAATGAGCTAGCGACCACTTGCTCCTTACACCATTAAGCTTCTGCAACCAAGCTCTGCATTCCCAACATGCACTGAAACTCAGGTAATATGAAACAATCGAATAAGCAGCATCGTTTTAGGATTAAATTGAAAACCAGCTACTGCTCTTGAAAATGCCTCATTTGTAACACCCTATTGCAAATCTAGCAAACCTTTCTAGAGCTTGCCCCATTATATTCCACATACTTACGGTCAATATCACTGGTTTCCATCTCACTCTGGTCCTTGTTCTTGTAGAATGGAAATTTTCGGGAAAATAGGTTCTTTTTACGCTTGTCATTGAATGACTGCTGAAGAAGAAAAGGAGGGGGCAAAACAAAGGATGTCTAATGTCCGTGTGTACAAATGCCCCGCACTAGCAGATCAGTAGAGGTTGACCAGTATTTACAAAACAGGCAGCTTAAATTTCAAGGGTCTGTCACATGAAATATTGCAAGCAATAATCTGTAATGCTGTTTACCAAGGTTGTGTGCATGTTGTTAAATTTTTTTTTTATATATTTAGGCAACAGTAATAAATATGTCACAGAAAATATTCAAATGGCTTGCCTATTTTAATATTAAATTAAAACATGGTTTTACCCCTGTATTCTTAAACATTAGCTGGTAGTTCTTCAACTATTAGTATATATGTTTGCTTTTGTTTGTGCATCTGGAATTCAAATCTCTTATAGGAATAAAAATGACATTTTGGCAGCACACCACAGGGTACTGAATCACTCATTAGTATAGAAAGGAGTGCTAGGACGTGTCAGCATCAGCATCTCTCTCCTGCCAGGGCAGGCTCTACCACTAAACAGCTGATTAGGGCGCAGGGATCTGGGAGGGGGGCCACAGAGTCTGTATACAATACAATTAAGGTGGTCTATGAGGAAGACATCTTTGTAGTCTACGAGGAACAAACACAGATAGAGGCTTTGGACTTAATGCCACCTTCACTTGGAATTAAAATGTATTGGTGATAGCGTGGGGGTGGGGGAACGATACACTATTGAATACCAAAAAATAGGCTATTGAGCATGGGTTATTTTTCGAAAATAATCTTAATGCAGTGCAGCCAGCAGGCTGACTCAGGGACAGTTGATTAGTCTGCTGTAAATTACCATGACTAACTGTACGCCCTCTTTAGTCAGTGAGCATTGTTGTATACTTTAGATGTCTTTTTAAATGTTTTTTTTCCATGTGTTGCAATCTTACCAACTATTGTACTGGTAGAAAAAAAAAATATTACAAATTTTAGATTGCAACTGTGGGATAGAGTTCACCGGAAACCATTACCCTTCTTCAAGGCTGTGCACTATTTTTTTTATATACTGTACAGAATACAGCAAGATCTTAACTTAAGTAATGTTATGACCAACTAAGCTATGCAGATTGTTTCCTTGCAATGACCCATTTCAGTTTAAACTACCTGTATTGATAAAGGCCTGTCCATCAACAGAAAAAATAGAATGTTAGAATAATATAAATAGCCCAAAATAAGGTACTGTAGGATATTAAAACTGCCAGTTACAGAAGCTTTGTGTTAGTAATATTAAAGTCCACCACAGAGACATTAGGAAACAAGAAAAGGAAAAGAAAAACCACAAGAAATGATGGCATGAAGCACAAGCAAATGTGTATGTATGTCAGGGCACTGTTTGCTGCCTCTTACGCACACTACTAGTACTAAAAATTAGATCAGCGACCTACACTGGAATATACTGAAAGCAGGTGCATCATAACCAGTATGTCAGCTGCTACAAAGCTAAGAGCAACCTGGTAAGATTGAGGCCATTGGGTCGAAGTATCACAAGCTACAATTGCATGCAACTGACACAGCAGCTGGACTGCATGTGATATATCGTATGCGATCATTGTGCATATGAAGTTCACCGCTATGGGATAAAACAAATCTTTATCGCAGCACCGAATCTTCAGATCTGATCCGCACATTGGATTGGAATCATAGGTAAAATACTACATACAATTTGACACTTTTCACCTGTTACTTCAACATGGTGTAAAAAGGGCACAAATCCCACTAGTGTATGGGGGCCTTAAGGGTAAAACAACACAGGTACTTTTTTGGGGCCTATATATTCTAGCAGGAGAGACTGTGCACTGCTACTTTTTCCATCAAGTTACAGATATCATAATGCCATCTGCACTCCCAGAAAATATCCACTCCAGTGTGTCAGGAATTTAGAGCTCCCGCAGGAAAACAGATGCCTTTTTATTCCCGAATGCCAAACCCAATGGCAATTATAACCAATACAGATATGTACAGATTGTATAGTCCTATGGTGAAAATAGCAATAAATGTACTGTAAACCATAGCAATTACAGGTCAGACTACTACAACAATCCTACTGAAGTAGCAGAGGCTTTTACAAACATCCATTGTACAGTGTTCATACAAGCAATCTAGTAGGGCGGCATTCACATGATGGTTAATAGATGTAAATTATAGGTTACACTACAGATACGCTTTATGCACCAAAACAAAAAAAACATCTCCATTTGGCTCCATTGTTTCCCCAAGTAGTAAAGACACTACTAGTGAAATAAGAACCAATGAAATATTAATTATGTTAATAAACTTTATATATGGCAAATAAATAAGTGGCGATCAGCAGCTATAACCACCACTGAACAAATCCATCAAGGCAAAACCTGCACATATATGGCACCACTGATAACGTTAACGATATCAGCAATGCTGCAAAAATGAATGACCCTCAGGTAAACCCTAAACAATATTGTTCAGTGACGTGATCGGGACCCGAACGAAACATGCAGTCACTGACGATCATGTCAGATTGGACTTAATGTTCAGATGATCAGGGTTATTGTTAGCGTTCCGTGGGAGCGTGCCTTCTTACCGATATAGTGGGTACACACTGAACGATATGCATGTCAAAGTTAACGATATAGTTATCGTGCATATTGTTCATGCAGATCGAATGGGGTGTACTCTGCTTACCATAAATCCTGCCCACTACAGGTCATTGGGCAAATACGTATTTAAAGTGGCAAAAAGGCACAAATCCCTTTTTGGCACAGTAAGCATTTTTCCAAAAACACACTCTCCTCCATTCAGAGAGAAGTGCAGTTATTTAATTTAATGAAAATGAGTCATACTAATACAGGTTGAGTAGCCCTTATCCAAAAAGCTTGTGACCAGAACCATTTTGGATAATGGACTATTCCGTATTTCTAAAATATTTATATATTTTAATGTGCTATCTTGAGGATGGGACTCATGTGTGAACAGAAAATGCAATTATGTTGTATAAACACATCAAACAAATTAAATACACAAATATATCTGATTTGTGCATGAAACAAGGTTTTAAAACATGAAAAACTGGATAAGGGATACTCAACCTGTATTAATATTTAGGACACATGTGTAATATGGGGGAGATCTTATAACAGTTACTGTACATTAACTTGTGTTTCCTAATTTTTGTGTAGTTTATGAGCAGGAGGAAAATACAAAGTGGTAATTACTGAAAAGAGGGAACAAATAGGACAAAAAAAAAATACATAAAGGGAAGCAGTTCTCTATCAATGGCAAGCGTAGTTTTTTTAACTCATCTCATGCATTTTGGGTTGCAGTGTTAGTACACTGTGTGTGTACAACAGTAAGACATTCGAAGAACAAGGACATCACTCAGTTAATTTAGTTAAATAGTTTGCATTCATTCTTATTGCATGCTGTCAAAGTAAATCTACAAGCATACATAAGTTTAGATATTCAAACTAAGAATTTGATGAAACCAAAAACACAGAAACATACATGCATTTCCATGCAAATAGAAAATAACACTTTACATGAATAAATTATACACCATATATTAAGATTAATACTTCACATCAAGCCAACATTTAAGTTTCTAGTAACTTCGTGCAGTTTTAAAGCAAAATCACCTTAATGCAGAAAATTTTATGTACTACTAAAGAATAGTTTAATTTAAGACAAACCATTACAGGCAATATATTGCATGGGATAATTTAGACAACTACCACAATTTTGGAAGAATAGAAGTTCTGTTAGAGGGTTTATAAACACCAAATAAAACCCCCCTTCCCATATGAAAACATTTAAAAAATTAAATTAGGTGGTGGGACAGCTATATAGACATACATACAGTATAGCTATAGTGTCAGAAGCCTCCAACCACAACAAGTATTTTCAGAAAGGGATAATGTTTTTCCAGTTTTAGTTTTGTGTCCATGAATTGTGATAGCTGTCTCAAGTAAAAAAGTTTATTATGCTATGTAAAATGAATTTTTTTGCAAAATCAAGTTTTTGATTATATTTATGGGGCTATCAAAGAGCACACATTTTTCTAAAAAATTTCTGGTCAGCTGCTGCTTCATACCTGAGTGCCGGCTCTGACTCCTTCATCACCGTGGTGGTAAGTGTACTGTATTTATATATCCATATACATAATGTTTTGGACTTTACAGTACACCGGAACTTAATGTGTGTCTTGTGCACCCATCCTTTGTATCTAACTGTGACTGCAAGGAAGTCCCTGCAATGGCTCAGTTAGAAATGCCCAAGGCCGGATGTGTACATTGAAAAAAAGGGAGAAATCCACTATTTGTATGGATATTTTTCACTCTTGGACCCCTAAATGTTTTTGGCTGTAGTCTAAGATTATAAGATGCTAAAGAAACTATGCCAATTCTAGGGGGGGTGACTACACAAAAATCAGGGTTGCAATTAGCAATCCAATTACAATTAATATCCTCATATAGGGCATCAGACGGGTTAACAATAAAAACTATTTTTAAGATGGGTTTGCAGCTTTCAATAATGTGACTTTTAAAATGGAAACAATATGGATTTCATTTTACAGAACATTATATTACAAAAGCTGATTACAAATCATGTCATGCAAACTAGCTCATGCAACATGAGGCACCTGCATTTCTACAGTCATAAGGAATGGAGTATTTTTTACTATTAAAGCACCACCAGTAAGATTAAACAGAATGTGGAGAAACAATCTCCTGTGATTTTAAAGACATGCCATATAAGATTTCTTCAAATCAGAAAGTTTACAAAAAAATAACCTCCATGCAACATTTTTGATTTATGGAAAGAATTGCGTTATATATTGACATACAGTATGTGCAAGTATGGCTCAAATCTGAAAGGTGGGCTACAATATACTTCTAACATAATACTTCAGCACTCTAGATGCAGCATATTTATTAAGTGATACATGCAGTAGTTATGCATTACTGATCTAACAATGTTGTGTTTTATCCATTAAATCAATAGTATACATCAGAGGTCCCCAAACTAGGTGCTGTGGCATGTTGCGGACACTTGCACGGTTGACCAGAGTTTGTGATCCATGATTAAATCGAACTATGTGTTGGGATTGCCAATCATAAGATATGTGAACAAATTGCAACCCTGCCCAATGCTGCAGTATCCTCTTCCTCTTGATATTTCTACAAATTTGATTTGTTACTTGTCAATCCTTGACTCCATAAGACAAAGGTGGAGAGAAGGATAATTGTAGAAGCATCAATAAATAAATAAATAAATAAATAAATATATATAGTTGCTTTATTGCCTCAACAAAGTAGGTGTGAGCCATGACCATACTGGAAAAGATTACCATAATGCATCTTATACTGTATGGAAGAAAAGTGGAACCAAAAAAACTCTAGTAACATATGGTAGGAAATGACAAATGATTATTTGGTTCGAAAATGCTGGGAAAACAAAACGGTCATTCAGACAAATTGGTTAAATCAAGTGTATTTAACTAATTTGTCTGATTGTCAATTTTTATCTGTATTTCACAGTTTGTGGGCCAGATTGGACAATAGACATTTAGGTGTATGGGGGCCTTAAGTTATTAATATCTGTATAAAGGTCCAAACGAACTGGGTGATTTCACCCAGCATGTAGGGACAATGCATCTAAGGAAAATCTCTAGGGCGATAAAATTCAATGAACGATTTTTGTCTGTTTTGACGATTTTCCCAGGGGTGGACCACTTTCCAATAGATGGACGCTATCAAAAGTCGTTCACTACCTAGGGCTAGCGATGATTTGGGAGCGCACATCAGCGCTCATTGCTGCCCTGCACACACTGGACTGCTTTCAAGCTGAAAGCCACTGAAACGAGTAAACTGAGCCGCTTTCAGAGGAAAGTCACCCAGTGTGAATGGGCCTTAAATATGATCCACAGATCTGCTGTTGAAACCATGAAATGATGATGGATTCAACAGTATTCCACATACATACATTGTGGTATTCTTAAGATCTGAGAAATAACCACAAGTGGTAGTAATAATAATAATAATAATAATAATAATAATAATAAAAAGGGTTTTTGTTTTTAAAGTACTTACAAAAATTGTCAAATGACTCAAATTTAACAGTAGATAAATATCTCTTATTCATTTATTTTATAGTAGCAATAAATGACCTTCCCTTTACAGTTAATCTGAAATGTAATTACATTAGTGGGCTGAATGAGCTGCATTTCATTGTACGCAGTTTTGCAGACTGGTTCTTTTGCATTGGCTCAAATTTATTAGAAGTATCCAAGTAGGAAGATTGGAATTTTATATTTTATTTGTTTAAAATAATTTTTACAATATTCAATTCAGGTAAGATAAAGATGGTACTAGACATCATCACTAGAATGCACACACTGTACTTGAAATGTGTTTAAAAGATTGTACAAAATATATTTACTTTAGCTGTAGTGGAGGAAACACGAGAAAAAAAAGGTAGTGGGGTGATGCTTAAATTAAATGTTCGTAAACGTTCAAAGAACATATGTGCAAAACTACAGCGGCTCAGCTATATATAATCCATTCCTTGCCTGGGGTGGAAAGGTGTATTTTACCAGAAAAGGAACCATTACTAGCAGAGTTAAAATAGCTATGTGAATTCTGTTAATCAAAGGATTTCTAACTGGAGCAAAAACTAAATTTAAGCTTGTTGCAGCATACTGTAATTAAAATTTCGGTACTTGTTTCCTAGCACGGCGCCCATCGGATACCATCACATGCCTTAATTAGTGGTATGCGATGGGACCCGATTTTCGGGTCCTAAGAACCGCACTATACAATTTTAAAATCGCATGCCATTAAAATGGCGATCGATGCGATGAAAAATTAGGGTGATTGTACAATGAAATCATCATTTTGATCGCATCGCATGCGATCTGGTCGCATGCGATGCAATCAAAACAATGTCATAAGATTAAAATCGTGGGGCCATGCTAATAAACAAGTACCAACATTTCTTGCATTGTTAATAAACAATATTTCTCGTATGCTTAAGCGGGCCATACATCTACAGATTAATTGTCAGATATGGCTGGTTGGAACAAAAGCCTGGAAATATCTGAATGACAGTTTGCCAGTTTTCCAGCATTTTGAAGCAAATGGTCAACTGTCATTTTCTCTCATTCATTACCAGGTTATTGTTGCAGCCAGCCAGATCGGACAATAAATTTGTAGATGTATGGCCAGCAAATGTTCACTTTTCAAGGTCCTAAATTTATAGTATGAAATAAGCTGACAAAGATCTTTGCACACCCTGTGCTCTTATAACTTCCTGATACTAACCAACATTTCTTTCACTTAAAAATGAATATCTACGCATGTAAAAAAATGTGCGCATGTAGCAAACATGTCAGCAGCACAATGCCAAATTTAGCCCACTGACAGAAATTTGAGCGACATCACTTGCACAACACCTTTTTCTATTTAAATGTAATCTACTTACCCCTTTGTCTCCTCTTGCTTTTGAATTAAACTTTACTGTTTTCAGCCTAGCCCGCTCTTTCTTTTCAACCCTATTGACGAGAAGCAAAATGGTTTCATACTCCACCATAAGTAGAAAAAGACTATGCATAGCAAACTTTACATTTCACATTTGACTTTTCTTTTTCACATTACAGTCCACATTGTGGGTTGATCACATAAGACAGGGGGTAACCAACTGCAGTACTTGAGAGCCATCAACAGTTAATATGTGTCCATGAATAAACAATATACCCGTTTACCTGCAACAGTAGGTTAGGAGTGGGTAATTATTTCAGTTTGGGGGCCACAACACTTCCAGTAAATATTCGAGGGCTGCACTACGGAAAAGGGTGTGTGGCCTCTTAAAAGGGGTGTCCTTGAGTGTAGTGTACCACACCATATACCCCCATATACACATTATGCAACACAATAGTAGACCCCTTACACTTGCCTCTTACATATTATGCCACACTGAGCCAAAGCTCACGTTTGCCACCCGGATTGAGACAAAAATCACATTATGCCACCCAGTGTTAGCCAAAATTCGGTACTTATGTATTATCTGGGCTCCCATGTTAAATGCACCCCATTTTTTCATACCCCTATTATCTAACTACGCATGGAGTTGATTTTATATAGTGTGGCGAGCGCAGCGAGCCACCGTGCCCCAAGCACGGGCGCCCAGAAAAACGGGAGCCCAGATATTACATACGTACCCAAAATTCACATTATGCCACACAAAATGAGCCAAAAATTACATTATGCCACACAATACGATGCAAAATTCTATCATGTTGTGAGAGGGGTCTCTTTACAAGTGTCAAGACCCCCACCCACTTGTGCGATTTGGACAGTTTTCTTCCGATTCTAAGGCAGAGGAATCAAATAAAAATATTCCAAATCTCATGTGTTTAACTCCGATTCCGATGCGTGGTCCCATGCACATTGCATCGGAGCCGGAGATCATCAGTGCTGCACCAAGGATCCATCAGATCCTGCAGCCAGAAAAAGGATTGCATATGATACATTGCATGCAAAGGGGTCGCATATGATGTAATGCATCGCATGCGAGGCCTCGCTGTAGTGGAATGGGACCTTAAGTTCATCCCAGTTGCTAACTGTAATGGAGCTTTGCGACTCCCCTTAAAAAATATATTAGGCTAACACTTCTCACGCACCATCACCTCCAGCCAGCCGCCCCTCTGCACCTGGGCCGATGGATGCACGTCCAGTATCCCACGGACAGCCTGCTGGGCTCTGAGCTGATGGCGAGCCAGCATCCACTACTGCAGAGCCCACCACCTTCCAAGCTGCCCCCGCCCATGAGCTGTGCAGAAAGTAGGTACACTGTATAAATGACCAGTGTGTAACGATGTGCATTCTAGCATGTGAGTAGTGTGCAGTGTACCCGGTAGGGGAATAAGCAATGCTGGAGGTAGCTTTCCCATGCTGTGTGTCTCTGGGTAAATGATATATAGAGGACACCCTGAGCAGCATGGCTAGGGTCAGATGCTGCCACAAGTTACAGGGACAGACAACGGGGCAATAAGCCCATTACGGAGACAGCGATGGGCAGAGGGGCAATGCCCGGGTGTAGGCGAGATGGGGCCAGGCTATATGACAGGTAATACTGCTGGCTTGGCTCACACATGCACTGTACAGGCATCTTACCTTCTCCTTTTTTTCTGCCTCCCCGGTTATCGACGTAAGGGCTTCATGTGGCGGCAGTGGTGCTGCCACAGTCTGTGGGGTGGGAGTGCACAGTAGGGTGTGAGCAAGATGGGGTGAAAACATAGCGGGCTGGTGAATAGGTGGTGGGGGGGGGGGGGGGAGGATCAGGCATAGGCAGCCGCCAGGTGGGAAAGAAGCAGCAGCCACGCGGTAACAAAGCACAGAGTGTACACGGGCCAGCCTGCCAGGATTTCCTAAGAGACATCAGACTCTGGGCGACGCGCAAGAGATTACCTCGGTACACCAGTTTTTACTGGCACTTTGGCTCCTCCCCCACACCGCCCAGCATCTGATATTCAAAGGAAATCCCAGCTGCCCCTGTGACGCGACAAAGCTTTCCTCAGCGACGCCACAGGTTGGAACAGCTGTAGCACAATGACAAGCAGAACGGCCAGTTGGGCTGCTTGTCATTGCCCACTGATGGAGGTCAGCGGGCCAGTCAGGAGTGGATGTTGCCCTCGGGGTGTATGTTGCCCACCCCTGTGCTAGGTGGTCTGGGAAACATGAACTGTTGGTAAGCTCTTGAGAAATGGAGTTGGCTATTATAGTTATGGATAGAAACATAGAATTTGAGATCAGAACTACTTGGCCCATCTAGAGGGGTATTCAATGTGTGCCGATATTTACACATTGGTATAACCCTATGTAATCTCACTTTTTTTCAGCGGTGTCTACCCTGCCCAGATTTGACAAAAAAAAAAAGTTGAATCTACATGGTCGAAAATGATCACAATAAACCTGTGGCCATTTTGGGCAAAACACATATGGATCGTCGAGTTTTTCGCAGATTCACATGTTTTCTGATTGCCAAAAGGTTTCCGCAGTTGGAGAATGAATACAGCTTGTCGAATTGGCTGGTATTTCTGACTGTCTAAATAAGATTAAATATATGTTAAATTAATTATCATGGGTGGGGGTATTCAAAGACAAAAAAAAAAAAAAAATCCATTAAAATGGTTTCAGTAATATTTAAAAGAACCCTATTAAAATGGACATTATCTGCTTTGATGTTTAAATACATTCTAAGGATATAGTTCATTAGTATTAATATAACTATAAAAGTGTACACAAACCCAAGGAGAAGCCATTTATTTCCTATGCAACTTTAACAACTAGCTTCCCCAGGGAGCCAGTTCTTGAACTCCTGGAGATGCACTCCCGAAAACTACAGATGTAGCTCGGCTTATCCAGGCAGGGGCTGGCTAAACTATCGCCAGCCGACGCCTCCCAGCAGGGGGCGTGCGCCCCGTGGCAATGGAGCTCCCCGACGATGCCCGTCGCCTCCCCGGCCCAGACCCCCCCTAATCCTGCCGGTCTCCCTGAAGTGGAGACGGGCAGGATGTCGTTGCCCCACTGCCGAAAGACTGGGATGCGCGTGAGACGCACGTGTGTCCCAGTTCAATGAAGTCCCTGTCCAACGGCGCTCGCCAGAGGGGAGGTTCTGGCGGGTGCCAAGCGAAGTTGACAGGGGCTCCATCTGTACTACCAACAAGAGGGTGTTTGCAATGGGACCATGGGGTGTGTATGGTAACGATTGATATTCTACTATTAGACTAAAGGTGGCCATACATCACAACCATGATTGTGTCCACTTTCCCTTCAACTCCCCGGCAGTCCTTGGTGGTTTTTGGACACACAATGTACTCACAATTAATAATACAATCCATCATACAATCCAGCTGCTGCATGATTGTATGATTGAAGCTACTAGGATCAAAAGGTTATGAGTACCAAAAATTCATTTTTTTTTTTCAATTTACAGGCTGCCACTAACTACCAATCTGCTCACATCTGCTGTGTTATGCCAATATAAAATAGCCCTAATGCCGCAATCCTCTGAAAATTGTGTTCAGAGTAGTGACAGAATTGTGCAAAAGGACATTCACCACTCTCTTCAGCCACCTGCCCATCTGCCGATTGGAAACTTCTGAGGCTCACATAGTCTTCACTGCCACGGGCCACCTAGAAGCTGCACCTCTCTTCTCTGCTAGTCAGGGTGGGAGTATCACGTGACTCTAGATGGAGCATACAACCAAAGACAAATTGCATGTGCTTAAAAGCACATGAAATCTGCTCCCAATCCCAACTGATCGGACGTGCAGCATGTCAGATCAGAGGACCAAGCCTCCAATCTCCCGGGGCCAGCATTGTATGATTGTGTGCACATCCATTTTACAATGCATTGAGACTGTATGATTGGGTGCAATGTCTTTCAGGTGTATGGGGGCCTTAAGACCGGTCTTTCTAAAGTATGGACACCTTTAGGATGGCAAAAGCCTCTATTAATGTTACTATAGAGAGACCTGATATGAGCATTATTCACCAGATACTTTGTGCCAGAGAGATTACTAAATATCTGAATCATGTTACTACTACTGTTGGGAGACTGGCACTAACCCTTTTCCTAGCAGAGATATAAACCCACATGACTAGGAAAAAAACACTGATCTAAGAGAAAAAAAATGTTCCTGCATGCTGGTGTTGAAGTTGCTGTTCATTATTTTTTTTGTCTTAATGGACTGTTACACATCACTAAAATCATTGTTTGCAGTGACACTGCACTTGTGTGTTATGTTCTATTTCTTATGTTTTAAAGTGGGTAAATTATTTGGCCATTCATAAAAATCATTGTTGTACTGTAACCGTGTAGAACACACATTTTTCTTTGTGCTATAAATATAATCCTCCCCCTTAATACTTTATAATGTTCCCTTAAAGAATTTATAGATTTCAAGGACAATATCTTCATTTACATAGTAGAATGTTGAATATTACATGGGATTTGCAAGAGTCAGATTTTAATCTGGTCACTAAACCTGACCACTAAATGATATGTAAGGAAAGCGGCAAAATAAGAAGTAGCAAAGTAGCAAACAGGTCATATAATGAATGTCTAACTGAACAGTCCTGGTCATGTTGGGGGGGGGGGGGGGGGGGGGGTTGTTCAAAAACATAAATGCCCTTGCTGTAACCTTGTAGGCTAGTGAACACTTGCAATTGCTGATGGGAATTATTTAGTGACCCATTCAGCCTGACTGAATCATTTACATCTACTGAGTGAAAGAACTATGCAGAGAATAAGCAACAACAGCTTTAAAACTCAGCTTCAAACTCAAATTTGAGGCTTCAGAATCCTACATGAATCTAAACAGTGGCTGTTTTTTTCTCACCATACGTGCAATGGATCGTAAGCAATTTGTAGAAATTGCATTACGTACTAGGTTTGCTTTCACAATAGTGCTGTGAAAGTAAAAGGCCCTCCAAAAACACTGCATATCCTATATGACCATCACAGCAAGCTTCACATTGTGGTTTGCCTACAATAAAGCATTTAGCTACCAAGAGATCTCCATTACATTCTCAGTCACTCTACTATTGCCATTTCCAAATTCAATACAAACATGTACTCAGTTTACAGATCATTAGACAGCCAAGGTTATGAACAGCTATAAAACAAAAACCCCTCTAGAAGATATTCAGAAGCGATTAGGTTCCTTATTTTGTTAAATATTTTTATACTGATAATTGGCTAATAGCAGCAGTGTTTTAGTTTGCTTTAGATATTCTGTGATATTCACAGGTGTGGAGATGGATTGATAAATTAACACTGTGCTCTTTTACTAAAGAAGGTTTTATTATATCCACATATGTATAAAAAGAGAATTCTCATAACCAGTTATTCAGTAAATACAAATACCAATAAAAATGCATCATATATGCGACAGTCAGCATGTGTAAAAATAGGACTTGTTCATACTTTAACATCAGAGTGATCGTGGAGGGGGAATATAACAGTGCCTGATGAATGGTGAGTGCAGAGAGGGGACACAGTACACCTATATTATGTCCACGTTGACCTACGTCTACAGACACCAAAAAAAAAAAAAACCTACTGAGCCTGTTGAACTAATGCATGTCGACCTTTGACCAGTAACTGCTACTTTGCAGTGCTTGGTGACCGCTTGCAGTACTTTATGGATTTCATGTAACTCCACAACTATGGAACATTCCAGCAGGATAAAGCTCTGGTGAATTTGTTTTAATTTGCCCAAAATTCTTTCAAGGAGCATTCAGGAAAGTTCAGAGGAATGACGTGAGCACCAAGTTTGCACGGCATGAGTCCATTTCAGTATTTATGGGATGTTTTGGAGAATTGCGCCAAAGATCCTGCACCTAACAATACCAGAGAGCTGTGGGAAGTAAACCAGGTGGCATGGATCAACATATCTCCAGAAATCTTGTGGAATCAATGCCAATTTACTGGTTGCTGCAATTTACTGGGCTAGAGGGGGGGGGGGGGGGGGGTACACTTGCTTCTTAAGTGTACCTATGTATGTGATATACATGTATATACACATTGACACATCCATTTGTGACGTTTGCAGAGTGCAAATTTGATTAATTATTTTAATCATTTTTTGGGGGATCATATCTTCTCATGCACCCCAGTATTCACTCATTTAATCCACAATGTGTCAGGTGCTTTCCTAGGTGTTATGGCTTGGTCGCTGTCTCACCTTTGAAAGTTTTCAGATGACCTTCCAATTCACATGTAGACTTATAATGCTATAATGAATTTAATTCTATTGTGATAGCAATTGCCATAATCTGCTCAATTCCTTCATCGAATCCTCTAGCAACTCTGTTCATTTTATCCCAAAAAGATGAAGAATGCAAGCTCCTTTTCTTTTACTAATTTACTCCTCTGCTCTAGATCCTATAAACTCAGTCAATCCCAGTCTTCCGTGCTCCTGTCAACTAAAATCTATCATGTATATTTCCATCATTACTCAATCATGCAGCAATTAATCTAATTTGGAAAAAAAACTAAACTCAAATGCTATTTTGCCCCTACAATCTTCTCAAAAACGGTGGTCCTGCTTTTTGTTCTCAACATTACAAAGAAACGACACTGACTTCGGGTGTGGTATAACACACCAACAGTCAGTATTCCGACAGTCATTAGCCTGCCATCGGAATCCTGACTGCGGGGACTCAGACAGCAGGGCGAGCGCTATGAAGCTCCTTGGGGCTTGCCGTGCTGCGGGCACACTGGCTCGCTACTCTCACCACCTATGATATTTTCTCTCTATGGGGGTTGTGGACCCCCAAGAGGGAGAATAGCTGCTGCCTGTCTGTCGGGCTTTTAGCAGTCGGGATTCTGACATTTGTGTAATGATTGTCAGAATCCCAACTGCCGGTGGTCAGTCACCTGGCACCCCTGACTTCAATAGTCAATGATCTGATCACTACTTATTCTAAAGGGTATCCGTCATTTCTAATTCTCCTGAATCTCTCCACTACATTTAACACACTTATCACACTAACTCCATAGGATAGACCTTTTCTGGTTTTCACCCTACTGTACATTCATTCATGCAGTGTTCATTTCAGTATGCAGTCAAGTTTGTGATACAGGGGTTGTGGAGACCTGCGCTTGTGTATGTGTATTATAATACTGTAGTACCCCACTAAAATGCCGGATAATACCCGTATGCCCCTTTGTGCTAAACCTGTAAGTGAAATAAAGGTTCTGTAACAGTAAAGTAAAGTGCTTTATTTGCTGAAAAGCAAGGAAAGAAATTAAGGGAGGTGGTGTGGGGCTTGGGCTGAGGACAGGGGTGAAGCGTCAGGGCAGAGGGGAGCAAAGTCACTCAGTGGGGTTGATGGAGGAAAAGTTCCACTGATGAGGGAAGGAGTTCCACTGCTGAGGTACCGTGGCGCGGGAGGCTGGCGTCCCGTCCTCCACGCGGTGCACGCTCAGTAAACTTCTTAGACATTACCATTTTCATACAGGACAACAAAATTAACACCAAGACATACCAAAAATCCGTAGACGTCAATAGTTACATTTTATCCACAAGCGGACACCACCCCAATTGGCTCACTAGCATCCCCACCAGTCAATTCCAGAGATTACGACGTAACTGCACAAACCTGACAGATTATCAAACACAAGCAAGAGACCTCAGCACACAGTTTACTGACAAAGGATATGACGAGACCATAGTACAAGAGGCCTACGAAAAAATAGAGAAAATGGACAGAGATACCTTACTCATACCAAAGACCAGAAACACAAACCAAAAAGAAGATTACAAACTAGCATTCATTACAAAATACAATGATGACAACAGACTGTTCCAAAGAATTTTACAAAGACACTGGCACCTACTATTAGAGGATGAAACGTTAAGTGACATCCTACCACAAAAACCGAAGATCATTTATAAAAAATCCACAGATTTGAAGCAACAGCTTACACATAACCACATAAAACAGAAAACACAGAGCCAGGACAGTAAAGGTTTCTTTCACTGTGGATCATGCAAATATTGCACAAGCCATAATATGACAACCAAGAAAATTGATAACTTCACCTCAACAGTAACAGGTGTAGAATACAAGATCTATAACCACATTACATGTAACCACACAGGGGTAATATACCTGGCCAACTGCCCCTGCGGGCTACAATACGTAGGGAGGACCATTAGGAAACTAAAAGTAAGGGTGGGAGAACACATGCGGAATATCGCAAAGGGTTCCGACACACACAGCATCTCGAGACACTTCAAAGAAAAACATGACTGTAACCCAAAAAACCTCACAGTTATTGGGATAAAAACTGTAACAAAAAACTGGAGGGGAGGGGATTACCTAAAACTGATAAATAAGGAAGAACTTAGATGGATTTTCAACCTTAGAACCCTAACACCCAGAGGCCTTAATGTGGACAATGAAGTAAGATCCATTAGTACCACATAAGGCGGCCCACAACATGTGACTGAACATGGATTAGAACATTGATATCCACAACTAATAGGGTGCACTCAGCAATGTAGAACCATGAGTTCTCCAATCAGACTGTACATACATGAAAACATTGCTTAAAAGTCCCAAAGACGAGAGATACTAATGTGGTTCATAAGACAGCGATCCATATATGACCTAAACAGGGAAAAGGGCATTGCTGCCCACAACAAAGATGGCGTAAGCTACAGTGTAGAATCATGATTACACCAATGGGATGTACACATGTTAGAACACTGATGAGAATACTACAAAGAAAGACAATTATATGTTGCAATACCAAGCACATAAGACAAAAAATCTCTTTATGATAAAGACTTTGCTAACCAAGGATCAGAAATGGACTTAAGGGCAGGTTTGCCCACAAACAAAATGGCCGCTAGAGAATCATACCACACGCCCACAGGATTCCCTTAAAAACACCTCCGGCCATCACATTCAGAACACAGCTACTCCCTGAAGAAGACCGGAAGGTGGATACGCGTTGAAGAAATACAGCCCACAATCTACTTCCTGACCTAGTCTCCTCCATCCTTGGAGTTGAGCGCACAGCATCCGGCTCGGGATTCGGTCAGCAAGCAGGCGGAGTCTGACGACGCCGTCCTGTTCTGCAAGCCGCTCCCGATCCGTGTTAGCCATTGGGAACATCTACTGACACAGGCACGAGACCGTAGCATCGGGGGACCTAAGAAACAAGGTAAGCGTGCACCGCGTGGAGGACGGGACGCCAGCCTCCCGCGCCACGGTACCTCAGCAGTGGAACTCCTTCCATCATCAGTGGAACTTTTCCTCCATCAACCCCACTGAGTGACTTTGCTCCCCTCTGCCCTGACGCTTCACCCCTGTCCTCAGCCCAAGCCCCACACCACCTCCCTTAATTTTTTCCTTGCTTTTCAGCAAATAAAGCACTTTACTTTACTGTTACAGCACCTTTATTTCACTTACAGGTTTAGCACAAAGGGGCATACGGGTATTATCCGGCATTTTAGTGGGGTACTACAGTATTATAATACACATACACAAGCGCAGGTCTCCACAACCCCTGTCCTCATACTATATTTGGAGGGTGGCCACCCCCCTTTTGGAGACCAGCAGCTACCGAGAGTCCACACTAGTGAGCGCAGTGTCAATCTCACAAACCCCCAAGTTTGTGATACAGACTTTATTCACTTTATCAGTGGGAGAACCATAAGGCTTACTGCTAGGTTACTGTCATTCTTTGTCTATACCAAGTCTCTTTAAAAAAAATTCACTGCATCAGATTTCAGTATTCTCTCTTATGCAGAGGATATGAAAATCGACCTATACTCTCTCAAAATCAGTGTTGGCCCAGGTTGAATTTGAGGTGGTGAGAGGATATGGCACAGCTCTAGTAATAGCACTTTACTGAACACTGTTTTCAGCTGTGTCGCAACTGCTTGAAACTGCGTTCACACTGCAGGCAACTCTGCAGTGTTGTCGCTTCGCCCGCGATTGGAAATTACAATTTTTAATAGCTAGTAATCCAGCTTACTGCTGCTTTTAGAGTGGTCTTCGTCAGGTTGCAATCTCACAGTGTAGACTACCTAGGTCAGTACTGGGGTTTTGTCATGGTTGTCATGGTCCTATTCCCACGGCACCAGATCTGGGTAGTGCATTCACATTGTCCCTGCAATATTCCAGTCAGAGGCTTGTGTGAAACGAGTATGACACCAATCAACACTCATTTTATTGCAAATCATATTATAGTGATTTACGGGTAACTTTATGGAGTGGATATCAAGTAGAACATTGGTTTTGCTAAGATATATTGATGTGAAAAAAGAAAAATACAAGAAAAACAACTGCCAACTGCTCAGGTTGGTGTTCCAATCACTTACATAGAATATTTGCCTCTCACCTTCTAGAATGTTTCATAGATTCCCACATGCACGCATTGTGGCTATGTTCCCTTTTAATTAAGGGTACATATTATCAAGAGCTTTTCTTTAAAAAAAAAAAAAAAAAAAGCTACTATTTTTCAATAAAAAAAAAAAAAAAAAAACTTTCAAATTTCTTAAAATGGCCTTTTGCAACAACTTTCTTTTTGGTTGAGCTGGTCAATAGTCCCTCCAGCCAAAATACACTACCTCTCTACATCTCTAATTTTAAAACAGTAAGCTCTACCCCTCAAGTCTTGCTGCCAAGTTTCATCCTTGACTCAGATGTATGTAACAAGATTTGAATACAGGATAAACGTGGTAAAGTTGCAAGATCTCCAGAATACGTACATCTCAGAAAGACACTGTAAAAACTTTAATGAATGCATTAATTATCTTCCGCATTGACTATTAGAATAGCTTACTTAAGCGTCTTCCCACTGTCCGCAGAACCACACAGTGATAAGAACTCAAATACATAACCACAAAGTAGAACCAAAAACACAATGATGAAAAAAGAGCAAAGTAGTAAAAGTATTGAGAGACTTTTAGTGGGGGTGGTGGTGGTAAATGTATCCCGGGAGCTATCCAATTAGCCGTGATGGGCCAGTGTGAGCAATGGCTTATCATCTGGGATTTTGATACACCTGTTACAGATAGGCAAAAAACCATACCTAAAAGCAGCCCCATTTTCATGCGATAACAGGGCTGTAGATGCAGAAACACACAGCTTTTCACTGAACCGGTGTGTTTTCCTTTTTTTTTTTTTTAACAGGTATGTAATTGGATAGCCTGTAAAAAAATATTAGTGAAACAGAGAAAAAGTGCGAGAAATGCACCCGAGTGGAGGTAAGGCAGCAATCAATGGAAGATTGGGAGAAGACTAGAAGGAGTGTGGACAGAAATGAGGTTGAAGATGTAGGAGGCAAGAGGATATTTAAAGGCTTTAAATATCAGAGGCAAGCAAAGAAACTGGTATCTACAATACACAATATAATGTACCTGCGCTTGCTAGGAATGACTCCTATCTCTTCACTTTCTCCATCTGCAGTGACTTGGCGAGCCTGCCACCATTCATCATCAGAGGCATTAACAACATGTAGAATATCCCCAAACTTGAAGTTAAGTCCTTGACTAGGAAGGCCACTGTCTTTAGTTTTGTCATAATCAAAGAGGGCTCTAAAAAATTAATACAATTATGTTAAGAAATCATAAATATATTACTAAATTAAAGGTACTTTAAAATCAAATGATCACCATTAATTCATGAAAGTTAGCATGTGCAAATAACAACAATACATATGTGTTCAAACATATCATCCACTAACAGGCAGATTCATTTACCTATGGGAAGTCTCTGCTCCTGGATAAAGTGCTCAAAGCTATTCAATTAGAGAGCTGTGATGCTTTGGGCTCGAATTCCGCGTGTGCTCACCACGCTTCGGGCTCGGTGGCTCGCTGTGCTCGCCACACTATCGAAGATCAACTCCACACCGACGTGGCTAGTGGGGGTATGAAAAGGTTGGAGGACGCGTACCGCCGCCGCTCACCACGCTTCGGGATGGCGTGGATACTGGGGGTTTAATATTATTGAAAGGAACCATCACATCTCATGGCATGGGTGCTTGTAAAATTCAAAATCGAATTGCATCGCATCGATGAGATTTTTAGGAGCCCATACGATGGAAATCGTGGGAGCCGTTCTAGGAAACAAGTACTTATAAAACCTCTCTGAAGGTATTATACATTTATACAAACATTAGACAATAAAACAACACTGTGCATCATGGGTCCCATATTCTACACATACTTGTAAAATAACATTTGTTTTTCTCAACCACACAGGAACCTGTACTCAAATGGTGAGTCTACACCCAGTGTACAGTTCAAACAAATAAGAATATTGATGAACATAACAAGCATTAAAATTAATGGATGCTGACAAAAAGAACACGCATAAGATCCTTAAGTGCCTGCATAATACAAAATGCATGTGAACGCTGCAGCCCTCCTTTTTCACAAGGGAGGCTGGAAATGAGACTCTACATACTGGAACTGTAGTATTAGGACTAGAAATTAAAATGTATTTTGACAGACAACAGTTTTTTTTTCTATGAAAAAACTTGTTTTAGATGGAAAAAAAATAATATGTAAGTGAGGCTTACTCCATAAGACTTCCAGTCAATTGATTCTATTATCTGGTCACTTAATTTACCATGTAAACTATTGACCTACTAAAGTGTGGCTTATTATTAGTGTTTATTACTGGATAATGCTTTTTTTCCCATATGATTTGCTTTTAATGAATTAAATTCTCAGGATAAGAGATTAGATACATTTGATACTGTTAGATCAAGGCAGGAATAAAGATCATTTCAGGGAGAAGCTTTAGTGCTTAATACATACTGCAATAATTAAAGAAAGAATAATGTTAAAGAAAAATGATGTACTTGCGACATACATGTGCTTAACCACTTATCTGCCTAATATTTTTCTCAAACTCGGAAATGGTCATTTTAAAAACATATCCAAAATAAATCTATAAAACTAGAGATGTGCAGACTCGGATTCCGGAGATCCGAGCCCCCACGAACGTCATCAATCCGAGCACGGTTCCGAATAGTGCTCGGAGATTCCCGCCTGACTCGGGTCCGGCCGTGCGGTCAAAAAGTCATCGCCCGGTGCCAGATTTCGCGAGGCTTTAAATAGCGGCTCCCGCGCCCGCCAGCTGCTATATTAATATTTAATTATATATAGTCCACTGGTGCTGCCTGCACTGAATATTATTTACTCAATCCACTGTTGCCACTGGCAGTGCTACTGCCTAAGTGTACCTACCTAGTACATACTAGGCTGCTATATATAATTAAAAAATAATACCTGTCCTGCAGTGCTGCGCGGAATTGTAAAAAATAATTCCATGCTGCTGGTGCACTGACGTGTGCCACTGAGTGCCAAGCAGTACCTAATAAAATCAATTATTATAAATTCTGCTGGTGCATATAGTAGTCTGCTACTGCTGTAACTACCTTTTGTGGCGGCCACAGGCAGTGCTACTGCCTACCTACCTAGTAGTTTCTCTACCTACTAGGCTGCTATATTAATATTTAATCAATTTAATTATATATAGTCCACTGGTGCTGCCTGCACTGATTAGAGGCTACCATCAGCTTAAACAAGAGGTGGTGATGTGCTGGAACTCCACCCTCTATATGCTGCAGAAAATGGAGGAGCAGCAAAAGGCCATTGAAGCCTACATGGCCACCTACAACATAGGCAGAGGAGCGGGGCTGCACCTGACACATCTGAAGCGGTGAGGGAGGAAAGGAAACACCAGTCTAGCAAGCCAGATAGCTGAATCCACCCTAGCGATCAATTGAGTGAGAGAAGTAGCGGTACTTGTTTCCTAGCACGGCGCCCCCTATTTTGACTGTATTACATCTTATACAATCGCATGCAATATGATCCGATTTTTAATTGTACAAGCACCCTGATGTGTGCTTTTAATGTTAAATACACCTCCATTCCCCCTATAAACGCCAACCTGAAGCATGGCGAGCGCAGCGAGCCTGTGAGGGGCGGCGGTACGAGTCCTCCGACCTTTTCATACCCCCATTATCCACGTCGGCATGGAGTTGATCGCGAGGGGACACGGATTACTTTACATGTATTGCGGGGCTCGCTTCACTCGCCACGCTTCAGGCTCGTATTCCGCTGTGCTCGCCACACTAACTAAAATCATCTCCACTCTGACATAGATAGTGGGGTATGAAAAGGTCAGAGGACGCGTACCGCCGCCCCATGCGGCCTCGCTGCGCTCTCCACACTTTGGGTTGGCGTTGATCCTGAGGGTGGCGTTGACTATGGGGGGGGGGGGCCATTTAACATTGTAAGGACCCATCAGGGTGCTTGTACAATCAAAAATCGTATACGATCGCATCGTATGCCATGAAATATTTTATTGTAGAATATCGCGTCGCATCGCATACCATCGTATACCTTATTTAGTGTAATGGTATACGATGCGATGGGCGCCGTGCTAGGAAACAAGTACCGAAGTAGCAGCCAGATCACATACCAGATAGGGGTCTTGTTGACTGCTTACCCGTACATGTACGGTTAGGTAGTAAGACACCGGTTGCTGAAAATCAATACATCTCCAACCCAGGGGTCCTAGAGACGTGGAGGAACTCTTCCATCTGCCACCTTAAAATTGATTACCCCCCCTCCCCTCCACCCATTAGGCAATGATTTAAGAGACGACTGCTAATAAATGAATAATAATCACAAAATTAAACAATCACACCATTATAATCCTAATCACACAATTAATCAGATAGGGGTCTTGTTGGATGTTAAACTGATCAAAACAGTTACACACTTGCAGACAAACTCTGTGCTGCACGAAATGCCCACTGCTCCTTGGCTGCAAATGTTAAACAGTGCACGATCAAGCCAGATAGGGGTTTTGGGGCCTAGTTTTTGAAACTGCCATCCTGTCTGCCGCTGCAGTGCCACTCTTACATGAGCCACGTGTTTGTGCCGCACACTTGTGTGGCTTAGCATAATTATCCAGCTACCTCTGTGCAACCTTTTGCCCTAAAAACAATATTGTGAGGTGTTCAGAATAGACTGGAAATGAAAGTTATTGAGGTTAATAATAGTGTAGGCGCAAAAAATAATAATAATTCTGCGATTTTAGCAGTTTTTATGCTGTAAAAAAAAAAAAAAAATCAGAACCCAAAACCCAAAAATCCAAACCCAAAACGTTTAGGGGGTGTTTTGGCAAAACCCATTAGAACCCAAAACCCGAAAACTGGCCGTTGCACATCCCTTATAAAAAAATACTATTACTACTGCTGCTATTTGCTTAAAAAAATATGAATGAGACACTGGAATATCGATGATTGGACTATCACACACTCAGAAAAGAGCAGCTGCCAGGTATAAACAGTAAAGGTACTGCTGTGTACGCTTTTATTACACTTACCCAGTGGCTGTTGATCAATGCAGCTGCTGGGAGAGGGGTACACCAGGGCTGTCTGATCAGCATGGCAGGTCAGGGAGAGAGAACTAGGAAGCAGAGGGGATTGAAGGTCCCTCTCAGGGCAGTATTCAATGACAAAGTTCTCCGTGCATGGAGAGCGTTTTATTTCGCTCTCCATGCACTCTCCGTGTTTTAGCGAAGATTCTCCCTGTTCCGGAGCCTCCTGCTCCCACTATTCAATGTAGTTAAGACTCGCCGCCACTCGCGGCGAGTCTTAACCCCTGCAGCGGACGAGCGTCCGCGGCAGGGAGCTTTCAGGGAGCCGGAAGCAGCCAGAGAGATTAAAGTCTCCCTGGCTGCTCCAGAGGAATGTAGAGGGTAGGGGGGCTCCCCTGGACCCAGGCAGCACAGGCTGCCCCCCCCCTATAGCCAGCGGGGGACCCAGTATTCCCTGCACCCGATTGTGCATATTAACGATCGGGTGCAGTGAATATATGAATATCTAATGAGCGGCTCAAGCGCTCCGGCCCCCTGCTGGCTGCACTGTGTAAAAAAATAAAAAAATAAAAATTTAAAAAAATATATAATTTTTTTTAAATTAAATATATATTCATGTGCTATAAAAGCACATGCATAAAAATAACATGCCCCTTCACAGAAAAAAAAACCTGATTTTTTGACACCAAAATTAAAAAAAAAAAAACCTTTTAGTTTAAAAGTTCACATTCCAGCTCTCCATCAAAAGATGGAGAATTGCTACACGGAGAGAGACGGAGAAAATCACTTAGAAAGACGGAGAATATTTCACATTGAATAGGGTTGCTCGCTTTTGGAGAGCAAAATGCTCCGTCCAAGGAGAACAAAGCACAAATTCTCCATAAAATACGGAGAACTTTTCTCATTGAATACTGCCCTCAGAGTGGCAGCTGTTGGAAGATCTTCCAGTAGCAGCACAGTGTGCGGTTGCATCAGATTAGACCAATACTTGCCTACAGGAGTAGCCTGGAGAGGATACTTTGCTTAATAGTCTTAGGGGTATGGCCAAGCTGTCAGTCACAAAGTATTGCCTCCCAAAAAGTATCATGTGACCATGTCAGGGACAGCCCAGCCTGGAGTAGTTGCATCTGATGTGAAAATGAAGACACAAAGCCCTGTAGTCCCCCTTGGCAACGAGCTATTTCAGTCCCCCTTGGCAACGAGCTATTTCAGTCCCCCTTGGCAACGAGCTATTTCAGTCCCCCTTGGCAACGAGCTATTTCAGTCCCCCTTGGCAACGAGCTATTTCAGCCCCCCTTGGCAACGAGCTATTTCAGTGCCCCTTGGCAACAAGCTATTTCAGTGCCCCTTGGCAACAAGCTATTTCAGTCCCCCTTGGCAACAAGCTATTTCAGTCCCCCTTGGCAACAAGCTATTTCAGTCCCCCTTGGCAACGAGCTATTTCAGTCCCCCTTGGCAACGAGCTATTTCAGTCCCCCTTGGCAACGAGCTATTTCAGTCCCCCTTGAGAAACATGCCCTTGCTCTGGGCACCTAGCTACACCATTGCATCTGATATTCTACAACAAGCCTGCCTGCACTGCGCCGCATGACCCCACTGCCCGAGCACGGGGCGACAGGAGCCCCACAACAGCAGCACTGCCAGTTTGGGGGCCCCAGGGCAACTGCCCTGTCACCCTGTGCTTAATCCTCCTCTGACTTCAAGCCATCGATGACTCGCCATCAGAGCATTGAATACACCCCAGAGGCTTTGATCACACATTGTCGAGCAGAGATGACCGATGAATAGGATATCAATATTTCTTTTTTGGAGATAAAGATTGGCATAAAAACTAAAAATACTTTACCCACTTATGAGCTTACCTGACATATAATGATCGTTTTTGGCTTGTACGAAGGGATCCAGAACCAGAGCTTACACTACTGTTCATCATTTGTTCCCTTAGATCGTGTATTTTAGCTTCAAAACGACTATATTCTACAACAAAGAGCCAAGATTGTACAATTTAATTATCCATGTTGAAATTAACGGCTTGATTGCTTACTTAATACGTATTATTTATCAAATTCAGAAGTGGTTATAAGCGTCTGCCTGGGCACTCTCCATTGTCACCTGAAACGTCTGCTTCAGGTGCTCCACCCTAGCTATGTTCCTGCACAGGACTTGCACTAGCAACGACTTTTCAAGAAATATTCAAGAATTCTGGCGCTATCTTGAGATTGTGCAGCTAGGGAACCGGTGTTAGTCAATCACCAATAGAAGAAACAGTGTAAAGTAAAGGGTACCGTGTGATCTTTTCTTTACACTAGCAATGACATGTCTCAATATAAACTTGACAGATGTACAGGAGGTGTGCACCGTTAATGCTTCTTAATTACCATTTTATAAAAAAAAATCTAAATACAATTGAGCATGGTTACTGCAGGGGGCAGACTGGACAAGTAATCTTCCAGTTAGTAACCATACTTTTTCTCAAATAGAAAAAAAAAAAAAGATGATAATTCCTAAAATGTATATGCTACAACAAATTATTGTACTTTAATTACCTATTATAAACAGGTGCTACTGAACTCTTTTCACATGTAGTACCCATGCAAGTACCTAAACAAGTGCACAATAACAAAGTTCGGCGATTCCAGCAAATCGTGAAATAATGTATATAGTGAAAAAAAAAGGTATACCTTCTGGACGGTATTGTGCAATAATAGTCACGGTCTGACCAGCATTCTTTAAAGCTGCAGCTGCTTGCTCATGTGTTGCTGCCCTCAGATCAACACCATTTACCTGTACAGCAAAAGACAGTTAACATGTGATACTGTGTCAAAACATAATAATATGAATACAGAGACTATGTTTCTTTTATTACTTAAATGGATTGACTTTTCAACTCATTTATCTCTTATCCACTTAATGATTTAATCGCACAATAACTTGCTTACCAGCATCGCTTTTGTGAACCTATTTTTGGTTGGTCCTCACACTGACTAGTATTACATATTTGAGTATTTGGCTATGTTTCCATCAATGTTATGGTCTCTGCAAATCAAATGGCTGGATATTTTATACCACGACTATTCTATATTGTGCTAGGTTTCAAGCATTTATTTCATATGCTTCAACAAAACATATTTAGAAAAAAAAGGTATTTTTTTTAACAAAACAAATAATAAAAAAACAAACCCCACCACATCAGTGACCAACCAGAAAAAGAAAAATCACATGCTTTCAAATAGAGGGTGGGGATTTCCATTCTAATATTCGCATGTAAAACAAAACTCAGGACGAAGATGCATTCCGTGGCATTTTGTAAACTGGTGGTTTGGGTTTAGTAAATCCAGGGTTTGCATATCCACTTAAAAAACAGCTGCTTAGCAAAACTCACATATTGTAAACGTACCCCTTAGGCTAATCTGGTTACACACTATACACTATAAGGATTCAGTATGAAATCCCGGCGGTCGGGATCCCGGCAAGGATCGCCCCCCCCCCCCCCCACACCCTTGCGGGCTCGCTGCGCTCGCCACGAAAGTGTCGGGATTTCGGCAGGTTGGGATTCCGGCGTCGGGATTCTGAACTGCATCCCCACTATAACTGATGATGCTGCGATCTGCAACAATCTTGTAGTGTGTACCCTCCAATCCATCTGTAGTTTAAAATATCCAAACTGCTAGTCTGTAGCTACAGTACAGTATATGATCATTTACACTGGCATTTGTTCTTAACATATGTAGAGCCCTTATTACCAATTTATTTCCAGAAAACATTTACACTTAGGCCAGTATTCAATGCCTCAGATTCGCCGGGTTTTACGTGAATCTGGCAATTCGCTGGGTTAATGGCGAATTTTCTGTTAGAAAAAACTATTCGCCATATTCAATGGAGGCAATTCGCCACAAATGAACAGCGAATGTCTGCCGATTCGCCGTAAATGATTCTCCACAATTCGCCTGTGATTTTCAATGGGGTTTTTAGTGGAATTCGCCGACAGTGTATTCAATGCTGAAATGGAGAACTGCTTTCTCCATTGATTTTCGTCATGATTCTCCATTTTGCATTCGTCATCTTTTTATGGAGAATTGTTATGTGTACTTGGAAAATAAATGTTACCTTTTTTTTTTTTAATGTAAAAAAAAAAAAGTTTCCATTTTATTTGAAGGGTCTTGCTTTTTTTCCACATTACAAGCACCTCCTTATTTTATTTTGTTCCCCCCCTCACTAAACTGACAGCCAGCTGAGCAGCGTGGGGTGGGGGGGGGGGGGGGGGGGGGGGTAGTTCGGGTAGGGATGCGGGTGCCATTAGCTGACAATGGAAGGCAACATATGCACTCCTCACACTGCAGTGAGGGGGCCGTGTAATGCAGGCAGAAAGCCTAGCTCCTGCAGCCCCAGCAGACGTCCCACTGGTAAAGGCATGCTGCTACTTTTAGTTCTACCACAGCTGTAGAGAAATAGCCCGCTAACTCTCCCAGGTACCACAGACACCCCGCATCCATTCCTTGTTCCCTGTCAGCTCGGGTCCATACTGAGCCTCCTGAGATGAGAGACCAGGGACATCTGGAAGTCCTGCTGCTGTAATGTTGTATCCACCGATATCCTCCCCTCTGTCCTGCCAGCGTGAAACAGCCGCTGCTCTCCCTCCCCTGCCTCTCTCCTTCCCCTGCCTCGTACAGCCCCAGCAGCAGCAGCAAGAGTAGGAGGGGAGAGAGCCGGGACACAGACAGCCAGGCGGAATGAGATAAAATAATAATAGACACATGGGCAGCCGGGGACCTGCACTGACACCGCGGATGGATGACTGGAGTCTGCCTGGTCCTGTGCGCACAGGTATCGGGAGCCCATGCAGCGGAGCTGGGGTACAATACCACCCCCCTGCAACAGTTCTCCGGCAGCCTGTTCATTAAAGTGCAGACCTCTGTGGAGGGGAAAGGGGGGGCGCCTGGAGGAAGATGCCGCTCAGCAGCCTGGGACACCCCCGACACGTCGCCCGCTCTGCTCCCCGATCCAGAAGGGCAACAGGCGGGACACTGACCTGCCTCTGCAGCTATCAGTAGGGAGAGACCTCCAGGCGCCCCAGCAGCAGTAGCAGACCTCCAGCAGCCCCAGCGCGATGATAGCAGATGTCAGTGCTGGAGCCGGAGGTCTGCTACTGATGCTGATGCTGGACCCGTGCTCAGGCTCCCGGCGGCATTAGTGTGATCCCCCGCCGTGACTCCGCTCCATCCCCTGCAGTGGCAGTGTAGCGACAGAAGCAGGGGAGAGCAATTCGCCATGGGGGTAATTTTCGCTGTCAGGGGCGGAGAGCCCCTGACGCATTGAATACAGTGGACGGGCGGCTGCCGGCGAATCTCCCAGCAGGGAGAATCACGGCGAAAGCGCAGCGAATCCAACACAGGATTCGCTGCCGCCCACGAGCCCCGGCCATTGAATACTGGCCTTAGACCTTGCCAAAAAGCCCACACATCCAGCTTCGATATTATACATTACTTTAAATAATTTTTCTTTATACAGTAAGAGCCTTGAGTCCTATTGGAGAAAGAGCGCTATATAAATAAAATTATTATTATTATTATTATTAATGTTAAGCATAACAATCACTGCCATAACCTAGGTATTCAGAACTGTAAGGAAACCTCCAAAAGCATTAATTGAAATTTGCTACTTAATTGGACTTTAAATAATTCATACAAAGTAGAAGCAGCAACAGTGAATGCAATTCTTGGTTAATGGAAAAACATATCTGCAATGGTCTCAGACAATCATTTGTTAATAATTGAAAGATCTCTTTATCAAGTGCAGCAGCTCTTCTACATTTTTTCTCTCCCAAGGATAAAACAAATGCACCACAGTAGAAAGCTTCCCCTTTACATTAGGCCTCCTGTCACATTGATCTACTTTCTATTACAGTTATACTCCTGCTATCTCCAGGCCTAGGGCAGTATTCAATCTATTCTCCAGTCCCTTACATCACAATGTATCGGACTATAAAAATAATAATAATCATAAAATAAGATATCTATAAAAACAATCTCTGAGTTTTCTCTGTACAGTATATCAAGCAAGGCATGCACAGGTTGAGTATCCCTTATCCAAATTATCCTGAAAACCAAACATTCCGGAAAGTGAAAGAAAAAAAGAATTCTTGCTAAAAGCACTACTGGGGACATCTATAACAGCACTACTGGGGACATGATCTGTAACGGTCTCTAGATATGTGCAGGAAAATTATTGCAGGCAAAAGAAAACCCCCAAAAAGCTGCCCATTTTTCAGAAAAACAGGGATGCAAAGGTAAAAACCAGGTTTCACTGAACCTGGTGTGGTTTTTTTAGGCAAAACCGGGTCTTTTATAAGGCGATCCAAAAGGATCGTCTGATTAAAAAAGCATTGCCGAAAAACATCAGATTTTCACTCCCAATGTTTTAATGGGAGTAAAATAATACTCCCCATAGAGAGATCCTGTGCAGCACTATTTGAATGGCGTGGCTCTGCAATATCGGTCTTGTATGATTCACATATTATAGCTTCAACCAAAATTCCATAAGGCATGGTAACACCTTACAATAACATTTCCTAGTGTTTAGCAATATATTACAGTAACTGGCTATAAAGGAGTATATTAGTATGCGTCAACGTAAAATTTAAAGATATTTTATACTAATTAAACATTGCCGAACAGTTGTAATTATTCTCAACACAAGGGGGTAAAATATTCGGCAAAATAACGTTTTTGAAAATAGTGAAATGAACAGTCTAAATGGGTGTGGTCAAGTCAACATTCATCATGTATATACTTAAAAAATGTCCACATACTGTATCATCCTTGGTGCCCAAACATTACTTGGTTCACCACTGCTTCTAGGCTTCCAACTCCTGATTTGTAATTTTAACCTTCCCTCTAGGGCTTAACCCTTACATCTCCTCAATTGTCTTAAGCTGGGTACACACCTAAAGCTATATATGCAGAGAAATCTGCAGAAGAATCGGAGAGTGCATTTTATGTACACACTGCCTGATCAGTTGTGAATGACATCACATCTGAGTGCGCATTTCTATGGTTCTATGCCTAGTTACGCTGTGAACCACTGTTGGCTTGTGCAGCGACTACATGGGCGGTCAGCGGATCTCCCATATACATAACACAATGGGGGAATTTACTAAGATGAGAGTTCTAGTTCACATGGGATGCTGCTATAGGCAACCAATCAGAATCTACCTCTTATTTATTTAGCATATTCTAAACATAGATAATATCTGATTGGTTTCCCATAGCAATATCCCATCTGAAATACAACTCCCATCTTAGTAAAATTTCCTCCAATGTATCTTTAGAAATATATACAAAGAGCATTGCTACACTGCCAGGAAAACACTGTAATGTTCCATTTCTTATTCAGATACAGTGGCAGTCACATAGTGAATATAGGCATGCTGCATATCATTTTAATCAACAGAAGCTTAAGTGTGTTGTATTGGCTCCATTTTGCAAAGAGTGATGCCAAACTAGCAGAGTCAGTTAACACAGAAAGAGGATAGATGTACGTGGACACACCAGTTCACATACTACCCCATAGACACACACATTCAAACACTGCCAAATAGACAAAAACACACACACTGCTTGCAACCACTCTCTCTGCAGCCTACCATTGAGAGGGACCCGGGGTGGCAGCGTATGAATCGGGTTCGGGCCAGCTACACACCAGCAGGCAGGCACAGAGAAGCTGGGGTAACAAATTTAGTGTCAGCCGTGAGTAATAGGACTTTAGTGCCTGCAGACAATCGGGAGATGTTCTCGGCCAGCACTCTAGCTGTGTTCTTCCCCCTGAGGTGGACCTGAATGCATCCACTTTGTTCAATGTGAATTATATTATAACAAGAAACACACACACACACACACACACACACACACACACACACACACACACACATATACGCAATGTAGTGAGGTCCGTCACTCCCCACTGGCTCCTGCTCCACTGAAATTACTTGGCCTGGGTGCCCGCTGTCCACTGGTAATGTCCAGTGCATGGATATAATCAATGAAGAAAAAGCGTCACTCCAGGTGCATTTAAATCAGCTTTTACTGTGATGTGCTTTTACTGGCACGTTACAGTAAAAGCTGATTTATAAGCACCTGGAGTGACGCTTTTTCTTCATTGATTATATATATATATATTTATTAAGCCCTTTACACCTCATGGTACTTATGGTTTTTTTTTTATTCAATAATTTTTATTGTTTTTTTGCATTAGTATAACTTAAACAAAAGTAAAAATAAAATAACCAGAGCATACATAGTGGGCAAAGAAACATATAATAGCAATTATGGTATAAGTAATATGCAGAGGGGTAAATCACGCACTAAATCGCAATCAGGATAAACAATCTACCCCCAAAACATTCTATTCGTGCATGATCACGCTAAGGCGCATGGTATTTATAGTTTCATTGCAATGATATAATAAATGTCTGGTGAAACACAATTTTAATCTCATTTTAACACAATGTTTTACAGCCTTACCACAATTAAATGAAAATATTTGTAACATACCGAGATAATACGATCCCCTTTTCTGAGTTCGCCACTTAAATCTGCAGGTCCTCCTGCAAGGATGAAGGAGATAAAGATTCCTTCACCATCTTCACCTCCAACAATATTGAAGCCTAGTCCTGTGGCACCTCTGTGTAATATGATCTTCCGTGGTTCCCTACAGCAGAAGAATATACAAATATTAATGATCTCACAAACCTTAAAAGAGCTGAAAACTTAGGAAAACTTACCAAGAAAATACTACTCAAGCACAAGGCATAAGTAGCACGCTTGAGACTGTCAAATGCAATGAACGCAAAAGGTGGTTTAGCCACCATACATACATACGTAGCCGCGCTCTTCTGTAGAGCTGACACGACCAGTCTCTGCACCGTTCGCAGAGACAAGGATGCACAACAGTTTCACACGCTTGTGCGTCCATTGCTGCAAATGGGGTAGCAGAGATGCTGGAGTGTGTCTAGCTATTTTTCACATAATCTGCATTAAATACAGGAAATGCTGCAGTTAATGCACTCTAATGTAGGGTACACACCAGAATGATTTGGCCTCAATTCCCTCAATTTCGATGCCATCTCGACCGATTGTATGTAAATTAGGCATCTTTTTGGCAGGTTTTAGATCTGGTTCTGATCCGCGTCCCAGCTGGTCATTTGGGAGATCCTACCTGCTGTAGTCAGGATCTGTAAAATAACCATTCAACTGGGAACAGATCGTGATTGGATCGTGTGCAGATCGTATGCTCCAACAGATCATACAATCTGCTCACGATCATGATTGTTCTGGTGTGTACCTAGCATTAAAGGTTTTTATACCTATTTCATTGACCAAAAAATATATTTAGCAAATGAGTAGGAATTAGAGAGATAAACTATAAAACAAAACATTTACAGAAAACTAAACATACCTACAAATGCAAGGTCACATACATATCACAACATGCTATAAAAACAGACTGGGCGTTAAAAATCAGCTTAAAAAAAACCTTAGGGGAGATGCCAAAAGAAGTAAAAGGATTTTTTTTGCGCTCTTGCAAATAAAATGTCAGTTCCCACTGTAGCTAGGAGAAATCATTCGATGGTCAGCAACCATCGAATGATTTGTCCTGCAGCACAGACATGCAAGGGGATGTGTCTTCGTTACACATCCCCTCGCATGTTAATGCATGATTTGGCGGCTGGGGGGCATCATAGGTGGTTGGTAAGCTGCAAGCTTCACAGCTTACCGAATTTACCAGAATAACCCCCATGATCCACAAAATAAGTTATAAGTAATTAAAGTATCTGTAGTATTTGTAGTACTTAGGATAGTGAATATGCAGATTTGTGATGAGCAGCATTGTCCCAAATCGTATGCATAAATCACACTAAGAAAAGTCTCAGGCCGGGTTAGGGGACGACGTCAAATGCTTAAGCATAGAGTTTGGTGTAGTCCCCTGGACCACTGTAGAATGGGTGCATCCAGTCTGTTGGGAATTGGAGAAAATGAAGACTCTATAACGTTTGGCAGGGATTTGTATACTTGCATTTTTAAGGAAAGTGTTTTGCTAAGTATATTGGGCTTTGTAGAATTAAACAGCGGACATAAGGTTCCAGTTAGAGATAATAAAGCTACAGAGTCTCCCAATGTAACCAGTGACTGACCATGGGGTAACTATTCAAATACAACACGATAGAGCAATTGATACCTTGTAGGATTTAAAATATTGGGCCTTATTCTAGCTCATTCTTTCTGACAAAATCCTTCTTAGATGGACAAAACCATGTGCACTGCAGGTGGGGCAGATGTTACTTGTGCAGAGAGAATTAGATTTGGATGGGGTTTTACTTCAAAGTGAGATCTATATTGCAGTGTAAAAATAAAGCAGCCAGTATTTACCCTGCACAGAAACTAAATAACTCACCCAAATCTAATTCTCTCTGCACATTTTACATCTGCCCCCCTGCAGTGCACATGGTTTTGTCCATCTAAGAAGGATTTTGTCAGAAAGAGTTAACTAGAATAAGGCCCAGTGTGAGGATGGAGGCCAAGATGTGACCTAAAAACCCCCAGAGAATATAAGAAAGGTCTACTTCATGGAAGACAAAAGTGCCCTTTTGGAATCTACAGACAGAAGTAAAATAGGGTACAATTATAAGGACACAATATGAAGTCAGCTCAAGCTTCACATTAAGCCTGCTTTCTCTGGGAGAAAAGATTCAGTTCTGTTGGTATGTACTGCAAAAAAAAGTAATTGAGTAAAGCAATGGGTCTGTACATCTAGCATTAAGTAGGGCCTTTACCATGTTTCAGTATGATCACCATCTGGGACTCCATCATTTCTAAAGGAAAGGAAGAGTAAAGATTAGATGTCAAATTGGCAGAAGCAAGAGACATTATTTGCACAGCATTTAAAGGAAGCTTTGGAAAAACTGTCTTGTTTATGTTAATGATTTGACTGCTACTAAAGTTGCAAATACTTACAAGTGACAGAAAGAATAGAAGGGTAAAGTGCCAATTGGCTTCCCTTGAATAATTTATGGATATACCTTTTGTCAGCTCTCAGCATGAGTGAAAAAAGTCTATATATGGAGGCTAAACCAATCGTAAAAGTGTGTCTGTCTAACACTCAGCGAGATATGCAGGGTTTGAAGCCAAACAGTATTTTATCTGAAACCCAACTAAATCTGATTAAGTGGTATTTGGCTATCCAATACTGGGAGCATTTGACATTTTATTTTTAAACCCCCAGGCGCTCATACCCAACAACATATATCAGCAAAATATGGTACATGGTTCATGAATAAAGGGGCATGGCCGCAAGTAAAGGGGGCATGAGATGAGTCAACACTACTTTGTCTAAGATATTGGATACTGTTATTTATTCATGGGAAAAGGGGAATTGTGGAGGTACCGGTGCACAAGTCACTTGGCACGAGTAGAGATAATATATGTAGCAATAGAACATTAATAGTGTATATAATAGGGTGCCTTAGTATATATAATGCGTGGTAGAGGTGCTCCCCTGAGAGTATAGATAATTATGTAGAGAAGAAAATAGTACTCCCCACAAATATAGTACTTTCTGTTTCTGCTCTACATATTGGATACTGTTCCTGGGGGTTGCTACAGATAAAAAAAAACGACACACCTTTACTGTACTGACTAAAACAATACAGTTTGAATGTGTGGACATTCATAGTAAAACACTGCTTTCAGAGGAAAAACACTGTAAAATGGAATTTACTTGTCACAAGTAAAATACAGTTTGACCAACACATAACACAACTGGCATGTTCATGAGTGCCTTGGTGGTAGCAGTGGCATAACAAGGATATATGCGCCCCTGCCGCCGATTTTGGCAGTGCTGCCACCCTCCTCCCCCTAGCCCACCCAAGTAAAGTTAAACACCCCCTTACCCCTCCGCCGCATTCACGGTCCCTCAGTGCAGATCTCCTCCTGCAGTGCTAATGAAAAATGACCATCACAAAATGGCTGCCCCCTAATAGCAGACAGTTTTTAAAAAACTGTCTGCTGTATGGGGGCAGCCATTTTGTGAGGGGCGGTTTTAATTAGCACTGCAGGAGACAGAGCCAGGAGGCGATCTGGGCTGTGGGACCATGAGGAGACTGAGGGTCCCAGCCACAAACGCATAGTAACCATAGCCCTGCAGACAGGCGCCAACAGTTACTCTGCGCCTCCCTGCCACACCAGGGTCTGCGGGGCTATAGTTATGCCACCGGGTCGGTATTCCACGTCTGAACAAGGTGAGAGGAAAAAAGAAGTGAAAGAAGCTGGTTATCTGCATGATCAGAGGCAAAGGGGCAGATGTATTAAGCCTGGTGGAGAGATAAAGTGGCGATAAAGTGGAAGGTGATCAATTCACCAGCCAATCCGCTTTATTTGGAAAAAATGACAGTTAGAAGTTGATTGGCTGGTGCTTCCACTTTATCCCCCCCCCCCCCACCATTATGCATATGATCAGCTAACAGCATGTTTCAATATCCAAAAGTTTGTGTAACTAGATTATTCAAAGACCAAGACCGATGCCGGAAAACATGCTTCCAGAGCAGTAGTTCAGTATAAACAACAGTGAAAAACTTGAATGCAGCATGCAACTGGGAATTGGTATTATCATACAAAATTGCAGAACTTGTTTGACAGTAACAGAGTAAAATAACTTAAAAAGGAGAAACCTGCTGATTATGGATAGACCATTTCTGTAACAGTTGATGACCCTGGCCAAGTGTGCAAGTACACCCATCACACGGACCCAGTACTAGCTTAGGAAGCCTTGTGGCAAAAACTCTACAACTGCCAGGACTTTAGTCACATGCTTCCCCTTGGACAGGTCTGTGAATAGTTTTAAGACCGACCAATCGAATAGTAGTAGTACACATAAGGGGGCTTTTTCATGCCTTTATACACTTTCCTGAACACAACAAGGAGTGCCAATATTGAGACAAATATGATGCAAAGTAAAATTTGCAGTAAGCAGTGAGCATTAACTAGAGATTTGCGGTACTATGCTATCTATATGAAGAAGAAAACAAACAAAAAACCCCATAACCAATGAACCAACTGTTGAAATCTACATCTCACAGCAATGGATGTGGCAAAGATAAATTTGTGCAACAAAAAAATATAATAAAAAGTATTAATAGTTTTTGGAATAGTTGATTTAAAAAAGCAAGGATTATACTTACGATAATACCTTTTCTTCGGAATACTTCATGGCAGCCATTACATTGGGTTTATCCCCCTCGCTCTCCCAATTAGACAGGTAGTTTTTTCTCCCTAGGACCCGACTCCTCCTCTTCCTTATCCTATATAACTGAGCACCTCCCCTCTGACCATAGTCTTTTGAATGTCTCCGCTCCGGTCCTAGGGAAAAAACAGAAACAGGGAGGGCTAAAAAATATAGGCTGCCATGAAGTATTTAGAAGAAAAGGTATTATCGTAAGTATAATCCTTGCTTTCTCCTTCATACTTCATGGCAGCCATTACATTGGGATGTACCAAAGCAGTAGGGAGGGCTATACAATACCTCAAGCCAACGCTTGTCTTAGGACTTCACCACCAAACTGCGCTTCTGCCACATCCAGGGCATAATGCTTATAAAACGTGTGTAGAGATGACCAAGTAGCTGCTTGACATATCTCTCTGGCTGATACATTCGCCTCTCTCGCCCATGACACCGCCATTGCCCTTGTTGAGTGTGCCTTAATACCCTCAGGGACTGGACGTCCTACTTTTTTGTAGGTAAAGGAAATAACATCTTTAAGCCATCTTGAAATCGTTTGTTTAGCCGGAACGAATCCTTTCTTCGCACCTTGCGGAATCACAAACAAATTCTCTGACTGTCTGAAGGCTGCAGACCTGTCCAAATTTTTTTTTATGGCTCTAACCACATCTAACGTATGTAAATTCTCTTCTTTTTTACTTGAAGGATTTGGAAAGAAACAAGGCAATATAATTTCTTGATTCAAATGAAAAGAGGATATTACTTTTGGCAAAAAAGAATTTTTTGTTTTCAAGACCACTTTGTCTGGAAAAATCTTCAGATACTGATCCTGTATGCACAGCGCTTGAAGTTCACCAACCCTTCTGGCTGAGGTGATCGCCACCAGGAAGGCCACTTTCCATGTCATAAATTTAAGACTTGCTCTATCCAATGGCTCAAATGGTGCTGACATGAGTCCATTCAGAACCAAATTAAGGTCCCATTGAGGAACCATAGAACGAATCCTTGGACGAATTCTCTTTACAGCCTGACAGAATCTCTTTATCAGACTATGATCCGCCAGCCTTCGGTCTAATAACACACTTAATGCTGATATGTGCACCTTCAATGTAGCCACTGCCAAGCCCTTGTTGAACCCGTCACACAGGAATTGCAGCACATGAGATATGGTCGCCTTTGGAAATTGAAATCTGCCCTTGGACCACTTAGCAAATACTCTCCAGACTCTATAGTAGATGGCGGAGGAAACCTTCTTCCTAGCCTGAAGGAGTATTTCTATCACCTCTGGCGATAAATGCTTCTCTCTCAACTGCTGCCTCTCAATTTCCACGCCGTCAATGATAATTTCTGCGGATCTTGGCACCTGATTGGTCCCTGCGACAGAAGATCTGGTAATACTGGCAGAAACCGAGGCCTCGCCACTGCCATGGTCTCCAACATCGGGAACCAAGCCCTTCTGGCCCACAACGGTAGGACTATTATCACATGGCACTTCTCTGATCTGATCTTCCACAGTACCCTGTGAATGAGGGAGAACGGCGGGAAAACGTAGGCTAGAGCATAGCTCCACCTTTGAGACAGGGCATCGACTCTGCATGACCCGTGTGCTGGGTACCTGGAGAAAAACCGGGGAACCTTTTTGTTGAGAGACGTCGCCATGAGATCTATTTCTGGCATGCCGGAGTGTTCTATTATAAGCTGAAAAACTGACTGCTTTAGTTCCCATTCGCCTGGAATCAATGTACTACGACTCAAGAAGTCTGCAATTTGATTTTCTTCTCCTGGAATGTGCAATGCCGAGATAGACTGGAGATTTACTTCGGCATATGACATTATGTTCTCTACTTCCTCCAACAACACCCGACTTCTTGTGCCCCCTTGACGGTTGATATAAGAGACTGTCGTGACGTTGTCTGAGAATACTCGAACATGTGACCCCTTTATATCTTCTGCGAAGAACCTTACAGCCTGCCACACCGCTCTCAACTCTCTGTGGTTTGATGACCATTCTTTTTCTTGTATCGACCACCTGCCTTGGCACGACCTTTCCATCCCATGTGCTCCCCAACCGGAGGCGCTGGCATCTGTAGTTATTACTACAAATGATGGGCTTTCTAGCGACCACCTTCTTTCTCTCAACCGATCGAAGCTCCAACCTTCCTAGAGATTCTCTTACTGCGTTTGGGATCCTTATTATTTGATCCAATGATGTATGATTTATTGAGAACCTTAGGAGGAACCATTGCAATGGCCTCATCCTCCATCTTGCCCACGGAGTGACCTCTACTGTTGAGGCCATCATCCCCAGCAGACTCATTGCAGTTCTTAAGGGCAAGCGAGGATCGCCGTGAATGAGTGAAATTAACTGCTGAATTTTCTCGCATCTTCTTTCGGAGAGAGCTATCTGAAAAGAGATTGTGTCCACTAGTACGCCTAGGAATTGAATTTTTCTTGAAGGGATGAGACGACTCTTCTCCCAATTGATCATCCAACCGTGCTCTTGGAGGAACTTGATGGTATAATCTCTTGCTATTACGCTTTCCTCTTCGGATTGTGCTGCTATCAGGATGTCGTCTAGGTATGCCCACACCATAATTTTCTGCCTTCTTAACCTTTCTATTAACACCACTAGAACCTTTGTGAAGATTCGGGGAGATGAAGTTAGACCGAACGGCAGGCATGTAAACTGGAAATGTTTTTCTTTTATGGCAAACCTCAGGTATCTTCTGTCGTTTGGAAAGATGGGGATGTGAAAGTACGCATCTTTTAAGTCGATAGCTACTAGATAATCGTTTTTTCTGATCCCCATCAAGATAGATTTGGTTGTTTCCATGTGAAATTTTTTCTTTCTTAGACGATCGTTCAGACTTCTTAAATCGAGGATAGTCCTGAACCCGCCTGAAACCTTGCTTATGACAAACAACCGGGAGTAATATCCTAGTCCTCTTTCCCTTAATGGGACTTCTTCGACCGCTCTTGTGTCGATTAGATCCTGCACACTTGATTTCAAAACTTCCTTTTCGGTTTCTGATAGAGGAAGTTTGGAACTTAAAAAACTTGCCAACCTTGGCTTCGACAGAAATTCTAACTGGTAGCCTTGGGATACTATCTCTAGCACCCATTTGTCTGAGATGTTTTGTTCCCAGATGTGAGCAAATTCCAGGAGTCTTCCTGCTACCGAGATTTGCTCTATGGGACTTCTGGCTTCACTGCTTTTGAGTTGCGCCAGAACTTTCGCCTCTTTTCTTAATGTACTGGCGAAAAAATGCCTGCGACGTACCTGCGGCGTACTTGTCACGAAATGGCCTACCTGGCCTGTATGATCTGGCCTGTCTATACGACTGCCTGTTGGAATAGGAATTAAACCTACCCCTCCTATCCTGGGGTAATCTCACGGATTTACCACCCGACATCCTTTGAATCATTTGGTCGAGCTTACTTCCGAAAAGAAAGGCTCCTTCATACGGAAGTGTAGCAAGTTTATTTTTAGAATGAGAATCTGCTGACCATGATTTTAACCAAAGGGCCCTTCTGGCTACTACCCCTGATGTCAGGGATTTGGCCGAGAAGTCCAACATGTCTAATAAAGCCTCACAGACATAGTCCACGGCCATTTGGATTTGCGCCAGACTTTTGCCCATCTGGTCACGAGAAGCTCTGTCTTGCAGATCATCCTGCAATGCTGCACACCATATTCGTAATGCTCTGGACAGGGAAGCTATGGCTACGCCAGACTTCATTGACACTGATGTAGATATGTGCAATCGTTTTAAAGCACTCTCCATCCTTTTTTCCATAGGGTCCTTTAAGGACACCCCATCCTCTAGTGGTATGGTTGTACGGGTAGTCACTTCAGAAATGGATGAGTCTATTTTAGGTACGCTACTCCACTTCAGAAACTCCTCATCCTCTATAGGAAACATCTTATCGATTCTCTTAAAGGACCCCACTCGCTTGTCTACATTATTCCATTCCTTTGTCAATATGTCCTTAACGACTTTATGGACAGGAAAACACCTGCCTTTCCTTGATCTGTCCTCGAATAATGTATCCAACTCTGTTTTAACTGGTTGTTTATAATTCAAGGTTTTATAGAGGTTCTTTAATACCACTTCCACCAAATCCAGATCAAACAGGCGTTCGTCTTCAACGACTTCTCCAGACTCAGCAGTGGAACCATCTGAACCATCATCAGAACCGGCCACCACTGATCCACAATCATCTTCTAAATCCAAACTGGTCTGAGACCTAGACCTCTTGTTGCTAGCATACTCTTTCTTTGAGACAAAATTTTTCTCCATCCACTCTCTAAGCTCCGATATCTGATTAGACACTGAAGAAGCTTCCTTCTTTTGAAGACAACTTTTACATAACACATTTTCTCCCGTAAACGATTTGTCACATTCTGGGCAATTTTTTTCCAATTTCTTCTTAGCTGCTTTCTTTTTTGCAATTACAGACACACTAAAATTAAAGAAAAGATAGACTAACTAACTCCAGCCTCAGCATAAATAAATAACCAGTCCTCAAAAGAGGACTTACCTGGGCAGCGGTACATTCATATTAGGAGAGGCATCTTCCATAATGCAGAACTTTAGGATTCACCTCCAGCTGGAAAAAATGCAGCAGCGCCTGTTACACCGACCAGGCGCTATATATACACCGGCACTTCCGGTATCTGGAACGCACGCGGACCTGCTGTGGAACGCAGGCCGCGTGCTGAAGCGCCGGAAGTGCGTGTCACTTCCCCCCCCCGGCGTCTACAGAAACAACAGACGCCGGGTATACACACGCCGGATACTTCCGGTATCCTGGAACGCACGCGGCCTGCCTGTGAGGCGCAGACCGCGCGACGGAAGTGCGCGTCACTTCCTCCCGGCGTCTGCTGCACAGACAGCTACAAACAGACGCCGGGTACAGTAACCACGCCGGACATGCTGCCGCTGCCTCAGAGTGCTCTGAACTCCACCACATCTGCCCTGGCAACCGCTCCTCAGGCTCCAACTTGGTGAGTTCAAACAGACTATTGGGGCACGAGTTCCACCCAATCTGTCCTGCCACTGTTTGGGTTATAGGCACCGCCAACCCATCAACTTAGCACTGATCCATGCCGCCGGCCTCGGATCAAATATAGGGTAAGGCACCGCCAACCCCTCGCTGCCAGGTTAATACTCTATCTATACCAACCTAACTACCTGCTTACAGACAGAGGAGACAGGAAAAAAGACTATGGTCAGAGGGGAGGTGCTCAGTTATATAGGATAAGGAAGAGGAGGAGTCGGGTCCTAGGGAGAAAACACTACCTGTCTAATTGGGAGAGAGAGAGGGATAACCCAATGTAATGGCTGCCATGAAGTATGAAGGAGAAAGCTAAATTTTATAAAAATGAAATTGCTGTGTGGTTGTGTTGATGGCAGGAATAGAGTCTAAAGCTGCATACACATGGGGCGATTGTCTGCATAGCAATCCTTGATGGAATGCTGCCCACAGCAGCCAATCAGAATTGACTTCTTATTTATTTTGTATCTTCAAGAAGATGATAGACAGATTCTGATTGGTTGCCCATCGCAACATTCCATGTTAGTAAATAAACCCGTAAAGGTTTACTTCCAGTAAAATAGCTGAATGTCATGCCAGGTACATCTCTTATATGTGGAGTAGCCCTTACACAACAATATAATGCAGGGGTTCTCAACCTTAATCCTAAAGTACCACCAATAAATGGTGCTTTGTGAATGTGTTTAATCAAACACATTGGATTTCATCTATTTTGTTTGGTCAGTAACATCATCTCCATGCGCCGGAGACTGACGAACGATGCACCGGGACCACCGATCGCCACGCTGGGGGCAAACCCAGCACGAAGGTAAGCTGCTGGGCTGTCCCCCGGTGCTGTCTGCACAGTACAGCAGACAGCAGCGGAGGATGTGTGTGCCCCCCCACCCAACCTCCATACGCGGGAAGTTGGGTTCCCCCATTGGTGTAAATGGGCCCTGGATCAAGTGACCGGGATACCTGTTCACACTGTCCTACCAACCGGGTCCTCACCGAGTTCCACCCTTGTCAGGATCTGGGTAGGATTCCCGGTAAAATGGATCCAGGTTTTTTTCAGGTATCCCATTTACAGAGTCGCTGACCCGGGTCAACAAGGCCTAAACCTTGCAGCGGTGCAAAAGGGGTATTAGATTGTTGCAATGTAGTTCTGCTGTGCAGTAACCGGAGATACACTTCTCTACACCTTAGAATCAGGTAAGTGTGGCGTTTTACAAAAACTACTATTCATTACCCACCTGCGACTCTAAAGGCCCTCATACACTATACTTCTACTCTTATGATCTCCAGGTCCGATCTGATGCACACAGGACCACGCATCGGATCAGATATCAGGTCCATGCTATTTGGGCCAGTTACACCCGATTTCTCAGCCGGAACTGTGTGAAATTGTGCCCAAACCACATACTGTATACTTAACACTTCCACTTGAAAAAGTCCCCCAGAGTGCAGAGAAACATGTCGAGGATACAAGATCCCCCTTTTTGAATACTTCAGGACTCCCTGAATGTCTCCAGGAATCTAATTGCTCCATACAGTCGCAGAACTGGTGAGTTTAGGTGCAAAAAGTTCACACTATGCAACACGCCAGTGGCTGAAAGGAGAGTCTGAGGGTTACAGGGAGAGGCAGAGTGTGACCCGGAAAAATTTTGGGTCACAGGAAGGTGATGTTGACAGGGTCAGCAGTGGGCCCTTTAGTCATCAGGGGCTCCAGTGCACTGCACCATGGTAGTTCTGCCTCTGACACCAATGGTACAAGGAGATTCACTGCCCACTGATGAAAGATCGGGGAAAGATTCTACTGCATGCCACTCATTGTGTGACCTGCCATTTGTGAATGTTGACTGGGGAATTAATTTGCCAGCTAAATTACATAAGGGGGTGGTTAACAAGCAATCTATCCAATACCCACAACAATATGTGGGAGCATCTATCAGTCACTGATAAGCCTGCACACCTGTTTACCCACATGTATTTAATTTCCTGTGCTCTTTGGCCCATATCCCTTTCTGCATCGAGACTAGGCATACTGGGCCACTAAGCTTCAAAAAGCGATAAAGTGGAGAGTTTATCAACCCTTAACTGCTATGTTACAGGATGTATTTTCTATTATACCAGCCTGCCATATATACATGTATGACGGACACTGCAATTGTGCATGCTGATATATTCACCATTTTATGGTTTACAGAAGCACTGGGAGACTACAACTACAATAGTGGCTTTATCTACATTTCAAGAATCACGGATTACTACATTTTAATGTACTATTGAATTGTGTTTTTTGGTAATTGAGGAAAAATTACAGTGTTTATTTTATGTGCATTTACTTAATTAAATCTTATTTTAGATTACCAATGATTTACATATTCCTACCAATACTTTTTTGGTAAACTATTACCCTAACGGAATACCAGTCACTGTAATTCATAAGCTACTCCTTGGCCCTTATTCAGATCTGATCGCAGTACAAATTTGTTCTCAAAATGGGCAAAACCATGTGCACTGCAGGGGGGGGGGGGGGGGGGGCAGATGTAACGTGCATAGACAGCTAGATTTGTGTGAGTTATTTTGTTTCTGTGCAGGGTTAATACTGGCTGCATTATTTTTACACTGCAATTTAGATTTCAGTTTCAACACACCCCACCCAAATTTAACTCTCTCTACATGTTACATCTGCCCCACCTGCAGTGCACATGGTTTTGCCCATTTTGAGAACAAATTTATACTGAGATCAGATCTGAATAAGGGCCCTTCTCTGTTCATTTCATTTATATCATGCCTCATGTTAGAGTATAGGCCAGTGCTGACTTCAGAGTACACTACATGAGCAGCAAAGATTATCTCCATGCAATATATAGAAAAGATTTTAGCAAGTTCTACCAGCAGCAATAAGGGAGTGCCGCTTACAAGACCGAGCACTTGCATTAATAAAAAAACACTATTAGGAAATAATTTAACAGTAAAGACACAATTTATGGGCAAACATTAAAGTAACATGCATATATGTACCATTAACACTGTTTAAAAGAAAAGAACATGAAATTAATCAAATGGCATTTATCATGCGGGTGGGTCACAAATACATAGAAAGATATTTCCAATGAACTAGTAGTAGACTTCTATAAACCCATTGTTCTAACCTTGTTAAATCATCATCTCCAAGCATTCCCTTTGGGATTGGAGAATATCGTCCCGGGGATGGAGGTAGAGGATGTCCAAGATATCCAGGTGAACTGATATGATTATCCACTTGCTGAGAATATGCTGTAACAGATTATGGAAAACTATTAATGTCAATCTGATAAAACATAGGATATATTCATGCTTGTGACCTACTAAGACAAAAACAAGGACAATGTCCATATAGATCAAGATGAAATCATCTGTTAAAATGGTATTTTGGCAAGCTCAATTTTAAAATAAAGAGACAAAATTACACTGATTAAAGATTGGACTAAAGCTTCAGTCAAAGTCTGATTTGCGAAAAACAATTGTAATATTGTATGCCCATGTAAAACGTCCTCTGTGGTATAACAAAACTTATAAGACGAATGTAACTGAATGGTGGTTTGGCACTCTACAGAACCCGACAGACTTTCAAAAGTAAAACGTATGTCACTAGATCATGTACCTCCACTAAAGGTGCATACACACAAGATGATTTTTTGACCATCCTTCATTTTGTCCCTAACGACACTGGTCAAAATATCAGCCAGTGTATGCTACGAACGACAATGTACAGTCCCACCATTCATTCATCAAGGTGGTTAGTCGACTGTACAGGCTAGATAGTTTGTCATATCATTCAGGATGTATGCACAATATCTTTCACCCAGAACACTGGGTGAAATTCAAGGGAATTGGTCACCAATATCTTTCAGTGCATACATCATGCATGCAGATTTATAAAATGGGGTTATCATAATAAGCCTTTTATTTAGGTGGCACTCATGTGGATATACAGATGTGTAGATGTACTAGCCTCCTTTTGCGTTCAACAGCCTTTCTAGTTGTGCCATGGCTTAGTAGCACTGGGTATCATTTTTTTGCTACTTTTCCCATATTAGTGCATCTTCTTCACAAAACATAGTGCATAAGCAACTCATGCTAATGAGAATGATATATGGCATGCCTATAGTTAGTTTTTCCTGAAAAAAAAAAAAACAAGCTCACAGTGGCGTGACAAGATGGACCAGAATCGGAATAGCAGGCACAGCCTCAGTGCAACGGACATTTAAAAAAAAAAAAAAGACTAATTAATAACTTTTTTTTACACCAGCCCTGATAACCCGTGTTTTTGCACGGGAGCACGCAAAAACACAGATGTAAATGCTCTGACCCTGGTGGTGAGACTTCAACTATCAAATGTTCCAGGTTGAACACTAGTTTGACCAGGATCACGGAGCAGTGTAAATGGGTAACCCAGGTCGAAGCAGCTGGGACACGTTCACTGCAATCGAAAATTTACAGTACATCACCCGTCCAGCATTACATTGGTGGGGATGCTTTTTAAAAGGAGTCAAAAGCCAAGTTGAACCCGGGTTGGAGCCTGGTCCAAAAACCTAGGTGCAACCCAGCTTTTAGGTGTATACTGTAAACGGTTAAAAAAATGATTTCAAAATGATTTAAAAAACTTTTAACCCTAGATTCTGTTTATCACGCAGAGTATTTTAGCTCACTTAATAACACATGTTCACTTATACTACATTATCCATACTCTAGTAACAGCGTGCAATATTGAAAGCTCATATTACACACACACACACACACACACACACACACACACACACACACACACACACACACACACACACACACCAATTAGTCCAAACAATACGACAACTGCCATATAAAGAGAATGACATGTATGATCTCATAACAGAGGCCCATATCAAGCACAAGAACTCGATTGTTATCTGACATTAGGAACTTGATGTGTTGACTGCAGAAGATATGGGTAGATAACTTCAGTGGTTTTAAGAACCACCAAAAAGGTTCCAGGTCACCCGTAGTATACTGGCAGACAATGGTCTGATGCAAATGCTACAAACAGAGGACAGTCACCAAATGCTCTTCTTTGTGAGAGGTCAGTAAATGATGTCCCGTCTGGTATGCGCCAACAGAAAATGTTGATGACAGGAGTAACATCTCGACACACTATGCATTTAAACATGCTATGTAGGAACAGACCAGTCTTACGGTCCATGCCAAACCTTGCCCTCTGCTCTATGTACCCAATATTGGCACACAGTAGTCAAAACTGGACCTCGGATCAATGAAAGATGGTTGTCTTGTCTGATAATTTCAATTTACTGTTGTATTATATAGGTGGTATCACAATGCAGTGTGGGAAGAAAAAAACTAATGCAAAGTGTGTGATGTTTGGCAAAGTTTTGTTGGGAAAACTTGGGTCCAAATATAAGTTGATAAATACATACCAAGAGTTAAAGAAGAGGAAAGCAGCGTAGAAAAAAAATATGAGGGATGGATAAGTAATTGGACCGACACTTGCAATATAATAACTAGTAAGGCTGCTCATAGCAAATGCTTGGAAAGCTAGTCTGCTAGCCTCTGTGATTGCCTCTGTGTTTGTGCATGTGGGAAAGATGTAGTTTCACTTGCTGCCAACAGATGGCAGTGTTTCGAAGACACACAAACGGATACTATACATACATATAAATATATATATATATATATATATATATATATATATGGTTTTCAAAATCATTTATAATAAAGTGCAGTGAATATCAATATTACAAACAAAAAGATATATATATATATATATATATATATATCTATATCTAGATATATTTGATATATATATATATATATATATATATATATATCCATATCTATCTATCTATATATAGCTATATATATTCTATAAAAACACAATAATTAATTAATTGATAGGAATGAAATGAGCCCCTATTTCAAAGTGCCGGGGAATTTATAAACAAATTAATGATGTAATCCAGTATATGGGATAATTTCCCAGTAACGATTGCCAGGTAAAGGGGTATCAGAGTGTCCTCGGGTCCCCAAACTGGCAATAATGTCTTTTTAAATCACTACCTGTATTATGTTTAATGTCTACTGTTTCATTTAATTTTGCTGGCATAATTTCATATTACTAAAAATAGCACTACATATTTGCACATGCACTTTTCTTATTTATTTCTGTGCATACTGTACTTTAAGCATTGAGTGCATCTTTCTCATATTAAGGGGCATATTCAATATTGGTTTCCGACTGTCGGAATGTTCCGACAGTCGGAATCCTGAGCCATTTTCATTTTATCTGTCAGTAACTCAACACCCTTAAATGCGGTCTTTAGCGGTAACATTAAAAAGGTGTGTGCCGATATTTCCCCTTTCACGAAATATTGGCACATATTGAATACCCCCTAAATCTGATTAGACAGGGTTATTTAAAAAATAATGAACTGATTTCTTGAAGCATTAATTTCAGTTCTCAAGCATCGCAATGAAATGAGTCACTGCCCATTTGAAAGAGGAGGATTCTAAGTTTCAAATGGCTTCTACAGGGGCGCTGTATTAGCATGGTTGCCCCATCAATGTTCAGTTGATTGTTTACACTTGGAATGGCAATACCTTAAATAAAATCCGTTCTGCATTCTCGAGTTTTCAAAGGCGATTCTGCAGTAATACGCCCTCTCCAAAGAACATTCAATGGTGGTTTTGACAATTTCAAGAGAGTGGGTGTGAGTGTAATGGAATAAGTCCAGGATGACCATGCGTTTCAGAGGAATAAGTGGTGGGAATACGTGCTGTGTTAGAGTGGAGAAGTCCACAAATTGAGCTGGTCGTGAGCTTGCAATCCCTCAATCCACTATTTGTCAAGTGCTAAGAAGCCTACATCTGAAACCATAAAGACTGCACCTCATTAAGGCACTTACCAATGACGACAAGAGGAAGCAGATGGAATTTTACGATTTGACACTGGAGATGATGGAGGATAAAACCTTTATTTCACATTTAAAATTTAGTGATGAAGCGACTTTTTACTTGAGCGGCACAGTCAATTACAACAATGTGCGTATTTGGCACCCACATGAAACAGTTGAGCATGATAGACTGCCCCAGGTGAATGTCCTCTGTGCTGTGTCTCAGGAAAAAATATTGATACAGGAAAAACCTCTCAATATGCTCCAAAACTGACTCTTCACATGATTGAGTTCTGATCTTGACAATGTAATGGACTCTGATATCTTGGAACCAGGTTTGCGACACAAGTTGTTTGATTTTGGTCATTATTACACTTGGGAGGTGGTTTGTGTTTCAACACTCAATGTCAAGATTCACTTCTCCCTCGCTATTCTCGAAGGTTTCTATTTTTCAAAGTAGAAATTAATAAAGTAACAATGTAATTTTTCTAGACTACATATGGTAGTGGTACACATGCTTGACCCTTAATATTTATGTGATAGGTAATGTACATTTTGTTACTGCAAAATTGTATAACCTTTTTAGCAGTCAAAATGCCTTTTTTTAGACTACTAAGGGTCTTGTATGAAAGCCAACTACAATGTGGAATCTACATGTATAAATGCCTATAACATGACAGAATGGTAATTCACATTCTATTCACATGTATAGTTTAGAAATCGACAAAAGTATATGCAGCACACTGCAAGACTGCACAAACGACTTGAAAATAGCAAGAAGAAAATGGCCTTGCACTGTCTGCATAACTGATTCATCATCCTATTCTGCAAGAGTAAGCACTTTACTCCCTGCATAGGAACTGCAGCTCACACCCAAGATGGGACCAGAAGCTCAGGATGCCTGACCATCTACATATCACACAAAATTCTCTCCGTTTGGGCATAAAGAAAATAAGTATGGGCAGAAATACTGTTTGTTTCAAGTTCCAATTTTCACTCAGCCTGGAATGCACTAACGAGATAATACTGTAAAACCACAGTAAGTTTTCTGGGTTTTTAATACATTTTCATATGCACAAAGCCCCATATGTTGGGGACTTGGTTTGGAGGGTAGCGGCAACAGAACTTGAGCACACCACACGATGGATCAGCTATTATAGCTAGCCTAAACTAGTCAATGAGACCTAAGCCTATGCTACAGCAGGGTTAAACACTACAGTGATAAACATGTGACCTGGACATTTAAGTAAGCCCTATTCTGGACACTCAGCCTAGTAATGTGAGAAGGATTTGATTGGCAGCCGCAACTCCATTGCATGAAGGACGAACATGCACTACACAGATGTGTTTGCATATACATTTCTCTAATTTAGGCATATGGCTAAACTAGCCATGCAATTTAATCTGCAACTTTAGATATGCTATTTTAAACTGCTACTATATAAAATAATTTTGCGCCAACATACATAAAATAAAATGGGGGGATCCATCTAATCCAGGCATGTCCAATGTCCGGCCCGGGGGCCAATTGCGGCCCGTGTTGTCACTTTAAGCGGCCCGCAGCCTCCAGCCTGAAGCAGGCAGAGCATCAGATGCGCACAGCACAGGACACTAAAGGTGGGGACCCGGCGAGCGTGGGTCACCACCTTTAGTGCAGCAGTGAGGAGGTGCCGGCCACCTAAGTTAGATGTGCTTGGCATCTTTCGGGTGAGTATGCGTCCAACCTCTGCTGCTACAATCTTATATCACCCTCCTCCACAATCACAGTGGCAGCTGTGTGCGGAGAGGGGGGTCAACAAGGGGGAAGCTTGTTCCCGTAGAGCAGAGGAGGGCGGCAGCGGGAGCCCAAGCATCTGTCTCCTGTCCTTGCAGTGCCTGCTTTGCCTCTCCATCCTCCGGCTCACACAAGGGGCCACTGGGGGCAGGCAGGGAGACATACAGTCAATGGGGGCAGAGTGGGGGACATACAGTGCAGGAGGGGTAGGCTGGGGGACATAGTGAATGGAGGCACAGTGGGGGACATACTGTAAATGGCAGTCATACAGTGAAGGAGCAGCAGGCTGGGAGACATACAGTGAAGGAGGGGTAGGCTTGGGGACATACAGTGAATGGAGGCAGTGATGGATATTCGGAGGTGGGCAGGCTGGGGGACAGAGTGGGTGGCAGGCTGGGAAATATAAAGTGAAGGGGCAGGCTGGGAGGAATACAGAGAAGGGGGGGCAGGCTGGGGAATATACAGTGAAGGGGCAAGCTGGGAGACAAAGTGAGTGGGGGGCCATTCTGATGTGATTAATGGTTCAAAGAATGTCAGGATGAATGGTCGGCCCCCCACACATTTTTACCTCACCAAATCTGGCCCTCATCGCAAAAAGTTTGGACACCCCTGATCTATCACTTTTTGTGGTGGAGCAACATAGCCATGCTAAGCATTTTGTGATAAATGAAGCAAAAAGGGTGAAGTGTATTACTGTGATAAAAGCAACTTATTCCCCTTACACACCGCACAAATAACCCAGGTCTGACCCGGGTAACTGCACGGTGTGAAAGCATGAAAAAGGAAAAACCCAGGTCAAGCAACCAAGCATTCCAACCTAGGTTAAAATAATGGTTTTTACCTGGGTTGCTGGGCAGAGTAAACAGGTAACCAGGTAGATCAACCTGGGTCCCATTTACTCTATAGGGAGGAGAAATTGTCAGCTCAATGTTCTGCCTGCCTCCTCCCCCCTCGATGACACACCATCTCGTGTGACATCAGCAACCCCGCTTATTGCCAGGTTGCTGAAAGGGAGCTTCACCATGCAAATGCCAGGTAGCTCCCGGGACGGACGTTTGTCCAAATCCAGTGTGCAACCCAGCATATGCGATGTAAAAGTGGTATTATTCAAAGAAGAAGACTGCAGTAAACTAATTATATATTGCACAGGTGAATACTAGGAGCTTGGAAGTGAAATGGCATGCACTGCACAAAAGAAATGTGCAAATTAACCCATATGCAACTATGTATGTATGCATGCCAATATGTAACTGTATCTGCTCCATATCAGCCTAGTCGGTTACTAATCAGGGTACTTGTACCTACTGTACTTTGCACTAGGTACAAAAGATATGCCTGCAATAAAAGCATATTTTCACTCTTATCTTATTATGTAAAGGACACAGATGGAAACACATTATTACCCCCATCACACCCCAGTTTACCTCTTCAGTCACAAGAGTAGATGTGATTATAAAGCTTATTCCACTGGCACAGCCCGAAAATACAGTACATATTCTGCAAATGAGTGCATGCTTAACTATGCATTTGCACAAATGTCTGAAAAAGCCATAACCAGGTACCAGGGTACTCAGAGCGGGAAGAGCGTCTCTCCTGTACGACGCTTCCCTGCTCTGCAGATAGGATTGATCATGCATCGGGATCAAATCAGGATGGGATGCAGCTTAACACGGTGCAATTTGAACTATATAGCTATCAATTTTGACTATATAGTAAAAATCGCATAATAAGTTTGTCCTTTTCTTCTCTTAGAAGTAGGGATGCCAATCCCGGGACATTTTTTTTAAAATCCGGGAATTTGGATTGAAATAATTCTAAATCCCGGGATTGGCATTCCTAATAAACAAACACAAAAAATTGCCCGTTACCCACATTAACTTACTTGGGGGAGCGGCACAGGTGGCAGCAGAACAGCCAGGAGGAGAAGGCCGGCAATTGCTACGCTGGGCGCGTGTGACATCTTATGTGACACCAGGTGTAGTTGTTGTGATGCGGCAGGTTCCTGCAGCAGAGGTGCGGCCTGCGCAGTGTGACCTATGACCTATTCACGCTGTGGAGGCCGCTCTGTGGAGGCCGCTTGCCGGGGTCGGGAACAGCCAGGCAGCATCTGAGCGGTTGCTCAGACGCTGCCCGGCATTAGACTGCGCATGTGCCGGCATATCCGGCCATCGTACATCCTGTCCACCAGGAAGTGCGTCAGCACCATGCGTGTGCTGGGGAAGGGGCGCCAAATGTGCATAGACACCAAACACCAACTGAGGGTATAAAAGTCCGACCTGGGCAGCCTCGCACTTGTGCTGATGCCAGGGAAAAGAGAAGAATGTCTCTATGTGGTGCACCAAAGAGAACAAAAAATATAAAAAAAATAGCCTTTATTTGTTACATTTAAAATAAGTAGCAAAATATTGACACACACAGTGAAAAACGTGAAACACAGACAATGTAATAAAAAGGAAAAATATCCTTTTTGGTATTTTTTAATTTTGGTAGCTTTGTTCTGCTGATGCCTTCTACCATGAGGTGTATTCCATTACACCGTTGATTGCTGTTACTCCAACTTAACGAAGTAATGTAAAAAAAAAATTCTATTGATGCACGTATATAATTAGATTATAAGCGCATCTAATAAGTTGTTGTTTTGCATTTGTTTCCTTTTTTTTTATAGGCTTCTTGATAAAAGGTCCAAATTCTAAGGACCGAAACGGCAGGGGATTGTTGGTTAATCAATTGTCTCTAAATGGCTTATATTCTCAATTGGAATAAAAGAACACTTCTGGTTTTATAACATAACAGTTTCATATTGTTATATTGGCGAGTGCCCCACACCTGCTGGTATGGGAATCTGAGGACAATCTTTGGGCATTTCACCCATTGTCAGGCACCCCACTGCTGTGTTATTGGAGAAACTTTATTGTCTACATGTTTCGGGGACTATACCCCTTCTTTAGGACGAAGAAGGGGTATAGTCCCTGAAACATGTAGACAAAGTTTCACCAATATAGCACCTTTTGGAAGCCTCAGAGTGCCGCTGCCTTTTCCAGTATTATTTATTTGAAGTGGTTCTGCTTGTATTGAGGGCACCTGAGCAAGTCACCCAACAGCGGGCGACACTCAAAGAGACTTTGTAGCGGTGAAAAAACAGCGTTTATACATTATATATATATATGTAGAAATAACCAGGCGTCACTCCGGGACTTGGTGAAAATCGGTGTAGCTTTACTAGTGCTTAACGGTCAAAGCGGTTTCGGTATAAAACCTTCGTCAGGTCCTGACGAAGGTTTTATACCGAAACCGCGTTGACCGTTAAGCACTAGTAAAGCTACACCGATTTTCACCAAGTCCCGGAGTGACGCCTGGTTATTTCTACCTACATACACAGCGGCGTTGCCGACTGGAGGAGGGCATCCGGGAAGGTGCATTTGCAACGTTTCGGATCTTTTTATTAGACCCGTCGTCGGGCAGTACAATATCGTACTGCCTGACGACGGGTCTAATAAAAAGATCCGAAAAGTTGCAAATGCACCTTCCAAGTCTCTGAGTCTAATTCAGCGTGAGCGAGTGCCGACCTTCTTCTGTATATATATATATATATATATATATATATATATATATATATATATATATACATACATATATATATATACACACACACATACATACGTACATACATACGTACATACACACACACACTATAAGGACAACTGTTATTAAGATGTGAAAGTAGGTGAATTTTGAAACTCGATGCTATGGCCCCTAGGGGCCTTAATGAAAAAAATTAGGCTTGCATTGTTTTTTTATAAAACTAAGTTTTCATTATAGCAGTAATCCGTAGAATCTATATTTACTTGAAATGTATTTACAATTCTTATATAGTAAGCATCATTACCTGTGAATTATGTGAATTTTGTGCATTAGGTGTTTGTATTTTTATTCTGTATTGATATATGTCTGATTATCGATCAGCTGGCAGGTAACCAGTACTCCCTGTGTGATGGTGATTTAAGCCTCCAGGTGAGGGGGTGGTGCCGTTTGATTGATTTTAACACTGATTGGTAGAGGTGGTACCAGTGGTGCTATAAAGTAAATCTGCATGTTCAGTTGTGTTATCCCTGACGACGGGAGTTTACTCCCGAAACATGTTGGAACTGAAAATAAACTTTTTGAAGTGAAGCCTGGTGAGTGCCGCTTATTCCAGAAGGTATTGTGGATCTACATGATTCTAAAAAGGCACCGGAGCACTCTTACTTGTATAAAGATTTAGCAGAGTGCCGGATCTCTGGATTGTATATATACTATGTATGTATATATGTACTTGTGTAGTTTCACAGCGCCACTGCCTCGCGGATCGCATGCAAATCTCATGCGATTTAGCACATCCCCACTATCGGATCACATGCAAAACTCATGCGATTTAGCACATCCCCACTATCGGATCACATGCAAAACTCATGCGATTTAGCACATCCCCACTATCGAATCACATGCAAATCGCATGCGATTTGATGGAATGCGATTTAGCACACCCCCCCACTAGCCATGTCAGCGAGCCCTGCGAGGGAAGGCGGTACGCGTCCTCCCGCCCTGTCCATACCCCCACTATCCACGTCGGCGTGGAGTTGCTTGTATAAGCCAGCCACCGAGCTGGAAGCATGGTGAGTGCAGAAATCTCAGCGAGGGGATGTGGAAAACGAACCCAAAGTGTGGCAAGCACAGCGAGCCCGAAGCGTTGCGAGTGCAGTGAGCCCCGAGAGGGGACGCAGATTATTTGATGTGTATTCCGCATACGCTCGCCACGCTTCAGGCTCGGTGGCGAGCGCTTTAGAAAATCAACTTCACGCCGACGTGGATAGTGGGGGTATGAACAAATTGGGAGGACGCTTACTGCTGCGCTCTACACGCTTCGGGCTGACGTGGATAGTGGGGGTGTGCTAAATCGCATTGTATGTGATCCGTGGGCAGTGGCGTTGTGAAACTACACAAGTTCCACTATATAAAATATATATATATATAATAATAATTACAGGACCCTAGCAAGTTACTGCAGAAGGTCATCACATCACATCACATGTGTAGTCAGCAGACAGCACATACATGGGAGCATTGTGGAGGCACAAAATGATGGGAGGAGTCTAAAATAACAGTTAATTCAACAGATTTTTCAGACTCCTTGAATCAATGACTGAGATAAGAAAAGTCATCAACCTGATGGTCAGCAACATGGAGTCGCGACCCCATGCCGAGGAGCTCAGGACCCACAGTTTGAGTACCGCTGCTCTAGATAATCAATTATTTCAGAAAATAATTTAACACAGACTCTAGTATGTTAAATGGTTATCATTAATAGACCGCTTAGCCTAATAAAATGTCCTGGTTACTTACAGTTGGTGATATCTGGTGGTGCATAGCTGTCATTCATAAACATAGTGGTCGGTTTAGCTATTTTAAGATAAACAAAATCAGATGTATTTTTCAAAGCTGTCACAGCTTCTTCATGACTAACTTCTTCCAAACATACGACATTAACCTATGTATAAAAAGACAAAAAGATTTGTGTTAAGGACACATTTAAGTTGCTTTAAAGGATATTTTTATTGTGTGTATGAATTAGTGAACACATGACTGCAGGTCTGTAACAACCATGTGACCCCAGGGATAGAAATCTATTAGCAGTGCAAGTCGCTGCCCATTTGCTTCTGTGAAACATACATGAGGATTACCAGGGGAGATTCCTTCGGTTATTGTATAGCAGATCGAAGCTGTCTAGATCGAACATGTTATGGTCAACCACCGTTAGTGGAACCCATCTAGTTATACGCCTAAAGATAGTTGTCCAGGTCTAGCTATACAGTAATGACAGTAAGAAGCAGCATTAGATCGACGGGAGCATGGTCTACGGTCACGTGGTTGACAGGTTTTTAATGTTTTTTGCTGGCTATGTCGACATAGGTCGATGTGGACACAGTGTGCACTCGCCATGCATCAGACATGGGGCCTTGCTATGCTCGACACACCATCATACTCTAACTCTATGTCCACTTGGATAGTAAAACATGAACTAAGTCGACCTGCACCAAAAGCCATGAAATACAAATTTTGACCATTTCGCTCTTGGCAAACAAACGCCTATTTTTAGGCCCATAGGGCTATCTTAAATAGACACGTTTGATATAACATGGTCAACCTAGACATTGTAAATCCGTCAACCTGATAGGGCTTCCTAAGTCCAGCAAACTTCTTCAGTCCATAAATAAAAATAGGTAAAATCATAATAAAAGTGATATGATACACTAATTAAAAGCCCGTTAAAATGACAAACACCAGGGCTGGATTATGGGGGGAGGGGTCACAACTCATACAGGAGCCACAGGCCACCAAACCTACAGAGGTTTGAGGGGTGGGTGAGCGCTTACTGTAACGCTGGATCATAGTGGGCGGTTTCACGTTTCCAAGCAGTCTGTGGCAGCAGGGTTCTGTACCAGATGGCTCTGTCTCTCTTCACTGAAGTATTACTGGAAGGAGGCACGGCTGTAGCCTTGGGTTGTCACAGCAGGCTCAGCATGGCAAGGCTGCATCAGTGAAGACTTAAAAAGACAGAGGCACCTGGGACAGAAGATGAGGTAACAGACTGCTTGAAAAAGTGAAGCTGCCCACTAATCTGGAGGTAAGTGCTCACCCGCTCTGAGGAGAGGGAGATGAGGCCAGCACCCACAGCATCATGTAGGGTGAGGCCTAAGCGCTGCTGGGAGCAGGGGCTCCATTGTGCTAAGTAAGGGGGAGGGGAGAGGGGTGTTGTGGGCATCCTCCAGCGGCCAGAGGTGGTGAGGAGTAGTTAGGATTTTATTACAAGTATACAAGTATACTAGAGGCTAAAAAAACTTTGCCTGTTTCTGCCACTCAGGGAAGTTCCAAACCATTGAAAAAGGGGTGCAGTGGGCGGGAGTGCTCTGTTCTTGTTCGGGTGCTTGGGCATTTGGGTGTTCAGACACCCAAACACATGAGGGCTCCCCAGCGACCCTAAACTTCCCGAGCCAGGCCTAGCATTGGTGGGGGGGCAGCCTCTGTGATCCGGCATAAGAACCCTGGGGAGGTATGTGATGGGGGTGAATGTGTGCCCCTAGAGGTGGTGACTCCCGCATCCATATGTGTTCACATCCCATATGTTCTTCAAGACAATCGTGATAGTCTGAATCCTTATTTTTTGGAAGAATTGTGAACAGAGGCCCACACTAACAGAGTATTAGTATTGTGTATATAGATACCTGTGTGTTCAAAAACGGAGTTCCCACATTCTGTTTATTAATACTTACCTGTTCTGTCTATTTGAAAGAGATCTGGGGATATACTTAGACAGGCTGATCCCTTATTAAAGTGCCACGCTATACTTTTAAAATGGTCTATCCTGCATATAATTTTAATCAGCAGAAGCTGCATATATGTTCTATACACATCATTTTGTGAATTCGGCATGGCATCACTACAGTGTAAGATGCCACTGAATAGTAATTCATGAAATCTGGAAAATGGTACTACTTCAATTGCAAGAAACACAATAAATATAGATCTAATGACTATATCACTTTGTTTTATCCTTAACAGCAGCAGTAGTTGATCTTTGTGCTAGTGACTGCACAAAAGATTGGACTCTCAACCCCAGAATAAATTATACATAAATGCAATTTACAGCACTTCTTAATTATTATAACGCATGGAAGAATTTTCACAATAAAGACAATTAAAAGTAAAAAAAAAAAAAAGTTTAATATCTTTATTTTTCTATACATACATACATATATAATGACCAGTTATATAGTTAAAAAAATAAAAATACACAGTATAATGTTATATTAATATACTCTAGGATGATATGGTGTATTAAAATCAATAAAGTATAATTGTCTTCCTTGAAGTTAATATAACTAAAATCATACCTCCATGATAAATTTTAGTCAGATAGGGAATTAGATTATCAGGGTAAAAATCCTTTATAAGATATTGACTTACAGTCCGGTCTTTGCATAGAACTTCTTTGTCCTTCACTCTGCTGATGTATTGTGCTACTTACCGCAGGAAGTGAGCCAGGCAAGGCATCCAGGACTTTCTGCTGTAGCACATTTTTATTTTATTCTTTATGTATGACAGGTCATATATATGTATGTATATATAAATAAATTGATAACAATTTTTTGGGACTTTCAATTATCTTTATTGTGAAATTTTTCCAAGCCAAAATATTAATTAAAAAGAAGTTTAATTTATATACTACTTCAAATGCAGCAGCCAGGAGTTACATAATGTACAATGAAGAACTGATACGAGTTCACTGAAGAGACAACCTCACTATGGGCCTTATTATGTTCACTCTCAGAGGGAAATTCCTTCTCAAATGGACAAAACCAGGTGCACTGCAGGGGGTGGAAGATGTAACATGTGCATAGAGAATTAGATTTGGGTGTGCATTATTTTGTTTCTGTGCAGGGTAAATACTGACTGCGTTATTTCTACACTGCAATATAGATCTCACTTTGAAGAAAAACACCACCCAAATCTAATTATATCTGCACATGTTATATATGTCTTACCTGCAGTGCACATAGGGCCTTATTCTAGTTAACTCTTTCTGACAAAATGATTCGGTACTTGTGAGTTATCCGGGCTGCCGATTTTTTCATCGCGCCCGAAATCGGGGGCATCGCGTCGGTCGTGGCCGTTATAAGGAGCCGCGACGCGATGCCCACGATTTCCCATAGACAGTAATGTTAAAAGACGCGATGGACCCGATTTCCGACACGATTTCCCATAGACAGTAATGTTAAAAGACGCGATGGACCCGATTTCCCATAGACAGCAATGTTAAAATAAAATTACAATGTGAAATTGGCCAATATGTTTTTAAAAAAAATGTTTCATGGCCCCCCACCACCGTTAACGCCACCCCGCTATTGACGCCAACCCGAAGCGTGTCGAGCGCAGCGAGCCCGCGAGGGGCGGCGGTACGCGTCCTCCGACCTTTTCATGCCCTACTATCCACTAGGGCGTGGAGTGAGAATAGAATAGTGTGGCGAGCCACCGAGCCCGAAGCGTGGCGAGCGCAGCGAGCCCCGCGAGGGGACGCGGACACCTTCACAGGTATCCGCGTGCCCTTGCGGGCTTCACAGGTGTCCGCGTCCCCTCGCGGGGCTCGCTGCGCTCGCCACGCTTCGGGCTCGGTGGCTCGCTGCGCTCGCCACACTATTCTATAGCGGGGTGGCGTTAACGGTGGTGGGGGGCCATGAAACATTTTTTTTAAAAACATATTGCCCAATTTCACATTGTAATTTTATTTTAACATTGCTGTCTATGGGAAATCGGGTCCATCGCGTCTTTTAACATTACTGTCTATGGGAAATCGTGGGCATCGCGTCGCGGCCCCTTATAACGGCCACGACCGACGCGATGCCCCCGATATTGTGTCTTTTAACATTACTGTCTATGGGAAATCGGGGGCATCGCGTCGCGGCCCCTTATAACGGCCACGACCGACGCGATGCCCCCGATTTGGAGCTAAATCGTGGGCATCGCGTCGGTCGGGTGTCCTTAAGTTAACCAAACTTAAGGACAAAATCGGCAGCCCGGATAACTCACAAGTACCAATGATTCTTAGATGTACAAAACCATGTGCACTGCAGGTGGGGCAGATGTTACTTGTGAAGAGAGAATTAGATTTGGGTGGGGTTTTACTTCAAAGTGAGATCTATATTGCAGTCAAAAAAATAAAGCAGCCAGTATTTACCCTGCACAGAAACTAAATAACTCACCAAATCTAATTCTCTCTGCACATGTTACATCTGCCCCCCTGCAGTGCACATGGTTTTGTCCATCTAAGAAGGATTTTTTCAGAAAGAGTGAACTAGAATAAGGCCCATGGTTTTGTCCATTTGAGAAGGAATTTGCATCAGTGTGAACCAGAATAAGTCCCTATATACTGTAATTCTTTGAATCTTCTGTGTAGTAAGAAAAATGCATTGGCACTGCATATTGATCCAAGGCCCAAGAAAACTGTCCTTGGGAAAAAAATATATTCCTCCAAGGGGTCACAACCATCGGAAGCAGAAAGATCTCTTAAGGTGCCTTTATCAGAACGTCATCCAAATAGGGATGATTTGTGATTTCTCTAAATCTCAGCATGGATCCCATGTGAGTCATGACTATTGTGAACACCCTGAGAAGCGGTGGATAATTGAATGGGCTGAATGGTAGCTTTTTTAGAGCTTAATGAAGTGGTTCACAAACAGTGTGCCTAGGCACACTGGATTGCCACAAGACTCTTGCAGGCGTTGCCGCAGGTTGGTGACCCTGGGTCAAAACAAGTTATTTATGGTCAAAGTGATGAGCAAAAACCAGTGCTAATGGCTGCCAATGATAAAACCTGTGGATACGATGATACATCACCATATAACTGACCCGAAGGATGACAAGGTGGCATAATTTATTAATTTAGATAAATGTATCTACTGCCGCCCTGGGAAGAGTGGAAGGAAGACTTTTCCTTAGTGCTGCTTTGGTTCAGCTGTGGAGTTTTCTGAAGGTACAGTGCAGGAAGTGTGGGCTGTTGGAACCTCCTGGACCCCCATGGAGTTTGGAGCTGTGCTTGATGGTCATTGGTGGATACTGCCTCTGCACAATTTGGGCCTACAGAAGTTCAGACCCTGGAGCTGGATAGCGCATTGAGTGCTGGCACAACCATGTCCTCAGCGACATATCGACACCTTTTTCACTGCCTCTGCTCTGACATCTGCTGCCTTCGGTGACCAAGATGACTAAAGCAGCTAAACCCCTTGAGTAGTGGGTTTTGCTGGGGCAGGACAAATCTACAAGGGCAGGTTTGTCCTGCCCCAACAAAACCCAACACAAATCATTAAGAGTACCCCCCCCCCCCCCTTACCTTCGCTCCGGCGTTAGTACGCCGGAGATCCCATGCCGCTGCTGCCCCAGCCGCCTGTCAGTCATCACACAGACTGCAGGCTCGGGATGTTTCGCGGTGGACGTCTCGGGCATCTGAGTGCTCACAAGTCCCCCCTGAGCATCCCCGAGCCTGCCGTCTATGTCATTGCTGCAAAATGAATGGCGGCAGACGGCTAGAGGCTGGGGGAGCGGCCCTCTGCGGTAGCGCAGCTGAGCCCGGAAAATTTTCGGGCATACCACTCAAGGGCTTAACAGTTTCCTCCTACACTCCATTATGCAGTAAGATTATTTTTGTTCTTTTGTCATAAGAAATGGGGTCTTATAACCTCTATTTGACATTACTGGTGATATTTCTTTCATCCTACATTTAATTCCGTATGGAGACTAGATATCAAAAAGATCCAGTAGGGATTTACATTTATTATCATGAATACAAAAGTGTGCACGGCAATTTTCACACAAATTTTGACACATTCACTTGTCCAGTGTCTTTCCTTACAGAAATATTGACGGCTAGGGTTGTGGCATTACACCATTTTAACTAATTATTTTACGATACCCTAACTTAACACAGATGTCAAAATTTAAGCAAAAAAAACAACTTGCTGCAAATAGACTCAATTCCATACTTCCATTCTTATCCATTGGGACCAGGATGCATTTGTTCAAGGTAGACAATTCCCTGACAATACTAGGAGAGTTATCAATATTATTGATGCCATTTTAGTCTTGAATGAACTTCTTTATTGTCGTTAAATGCAGAACTTGCAGACCTTCATAAATATGTAATTAGTGACAGGTCCTTGACTCTAATGTATGCCTATTATTCCAACCCTTAGGCTGAAGTATTTGCAAATGGAATACTCTTCACTTCATTCCAAATAAGCAATGAAATTCGCCAAGGTTAACCTGTGGATACACAAGAGAACCTTTAGCGGAGTCTATTAGATCTAATTCTTACATTTGGAGCCCTGTCTTATTTGGTCACACTACAAAGTCTGCCTGTTTGCCAATGATGTCCTACTGAACCTCACAGACTCCACTCTCTTCTCTAGAGCACTTACATAAGGTGCTAGAGGAATATTGGAATGGATCTTACTAAAAATGTAATACAGGTCGAGTATCCCGTATCCGAATATCCGTTATCCGAATTATTCCGAAATACGGACATTCCAGAAAGTGAAAAAAATTTTTTTTTTTGCTAAAAACTCACTGGGGACATTTGTAACAGCATCACTGGGGACATGATATGTAACTGGCACTATATATGTGCAAGACAATGATTGCTTGGCATTCAAATTCAATATCTGAGATAGTACACAAATTTTGTTTCACGTTTTGAAACCTTGTTTTTTGAACAAATAAAATATATTTGTGTGTATTTTATGTGGTAATAAAATATATTTGTGTGTATATTATGTGTTTATACAGCATAAATGCAAGATACTTCAAAATACATCATTGAAATATTAAAATATTCCGAAATACGGAATAATCCGTTATCCGAAATTCTCCTGGTCCCGAGCATTATGGATACGGGATACTCAACCTGTAGTTCTAAAACAAAAACTCTTTCTATAAATGTTCCTTTATATCTTCAATTGAAATATATATATAAGATGACCACTAGCATCCTGAAGGAGGGCCTCCCAATAGGGGTCAGGCAAGAATACTTGACAGCCTTACATAAACCACCCCCCTCATCTGTGCCTTACCCAAACTAATCTAAACCTGATACCCCCTTCACCAACCACGCTACTCCGCCCTTCATACTCACCATTCGGGATGCCAGCTGTCAGTATTCAGGCATCGGCATCCTGATCCAATCCGATGTTCTGGCGCCAGTGTTTTTGCGGCAGTCAGTATGCCGGCATCGGTAAACTGAATGACCACAAACCTGACTACATCTCCTATGCTCCAAATTGTGTGTGGCAGGATAGAGGCCTTAAATATCTTGGGGTCCAGCTTACTCCAAAAATGTCAGTTCTAATTGGCTGTAATTACTCTTCCACCCATTAAGTAAGGTCTCTCTTGATTAACGACGTTGATTAGAACCTTTTGTGGATGGGTCGCATTAGGTAGTAATGGTTTTACTCACTTAGCTACTTGTTTAGAACAATTCCCTTATTAGTTCCCAACTATTTGTTGGACAAATTTAACAACATGTGTGCGAAGAGGCAAGAAACCGGATTGGCCAGGAAAACTTTGTATCTTCCAAAAATTAAAGGGTGGTCTGGCATTACCAGATCTGCATTATCATCAAGTCACACACTTTGTGTCCTAAATAGGGGCATGGTTTACTAAAAACTTAAAACTAAAATGGTGTGTTCTTTTGGAAGCTGGTATGAAATATCCGTTTCCACTGTGGTTGCCACCCTCTGTAACACTGTCTTTTGTAGCCAGCACGTCTCTGGTCCAGGCCTTCGGTAAGGCTTGGTTTGAATTTTTCTCAAAATCTTATGTTTCACAACCAACCACTGATCTAACATTGGTGGGCCTGGCTGTTTAAAATTGTGCAATCTCGACATAGAAGATCAAAATGACCTCAATAGGTTTGTAATCTACTTATCAAAGCAAATAGCAGAGGTAGTACAACCTCATGATTTGTCCCCCAAAGCCAATAAATGTCTCCTTAGCTAAATGAGAAATGGCTCTCTCGTGGGCTATGGATCATTGGACAGACAGCAACTAAATCGGCAAGCATTATGTCGACATGCAGGAAGGTCGACAGTTCATTAGTTTGACACAAGCATTAGGTCTACAGTCAAAAGGTCAACTTGGGATTTTTCACTTTTTTGTCACAAATTTCAACATAGTCGACATGGACACAGAAACATAGCACCGCTGCGCTCACCATGTTTTGGGCACACTATTTTATGCTCGCACCACGCCCTAGTGGATGGTAAGGCATAAAATACCACCTGTCGGAACAAAAAAAATAAAATAAAAAAAAAAACAGTGAAAACCCCCATGTCGACCTTGCCCACGTCGACCTAATGTTTGCTGGCGTAAATATGGTAACGTAAGCTCCCTCCTTTTTTTTATTCCGGTCCTGTAATTTCTAAACGATGGACCTCAGTTTTTAGTCTCAATTCAACAGTTCTTAACATTTCCAAACCTCCCTGCCTATTAGCTATATTTCTTTTATATCATGGTAATTTCTCAGATAATGGGTCATATCTTTATAATTGACTAAACTCGTAACAGTCAAGCATTGGAGCTGGTCTTTTGACCCTGGTATAGGGGTTAATGTCCAGTCTTAGTACAGGTTGAGGATCCCTTATCCGAAATGCTCGGGACCACGAGCATTCTAAATAAGGGATTTTTACGTTTTTTGGAATATATTTTTTTTTTACATACTTACATGTCCCCTGGTGGGTCCCCGATGGTCCCTCGGCGTCCATGGAGTCCTCCGGCATCCATGGCAGGCCTTCAGGTTCATTTACGGCATCTCCAGTGGTCCCAGGAGTGCATTACACGAGTTCCCAGGCAGAAAAAAAATTCAAACTATTCCAAACCCCCCCCCCCCCCCCCACGTTTTTTGGAATAATTCGGATAACTGATATACGGATACGGGATACTCAACCTGTATGAGTTTTGAACAGTATCCTCTTATTCATCCCCAGCATACAAGGCTGGATTCCCTGGATAGAAAACATGGCAACAGAGATGCCTGTCCTCCACCCCAGTGGTTCCCAAACTTTTTTTGAATCACGGCACCCTAGAGTATCAGAAATCTATTCGCTGTACCCCATGGCCAAAAATTTCTTATTGAGAATTTTTTTTTTTAATGTGTAAATGGTGTATAAATGTCATCCTTAAGGTTAGTTATGTGATGATGGATTGGATTAGCTGCTGTTTTACTTATTATACTGATCAATTGAATGTAAATTACTCCTGGACCACCAACCTGAAGCACCCCTGCAAGTGTCCGTAGGCATCCAGTTTGGGAACCACTGATCTAACCATTTATTTTGACCCCTTGACATTTGACTGAGCAACTTTGATGTGTCGCTTTGTTAAATTTTTGAGTGTTGTGCCATCTCATCTAGTGTTTTGATTATACTGGACGAGTCAATTCATTAAAGTTATGCCACAACTTTGCCTCATCTTTGTGAATTATATATACATACATACACCTTACACCTACAACCTGAAAAAGGGGTGCTGTTAGACCCCGAAACCTCGGACACCTGCATTTGAAATACATGCCTGATTGATTTTTTTCACCAAGCCCTCCGAGTGCCGCTGTTTGCTTTCTCTGTTGGATAAATTGTTTTTCCTGAGGGCACCGAGGCAGCTGTACGTCAAAGGGAGAGTGCCAGACCGCAAAACTGTGTGTGTGTGTGTATATGTATGTATGTATGTATGTATGTATATATATCTATATATCTATATCTTTCTATCTATATATATATATATATATATATATATATATATATATATATATATATTGACCAGGTCTATGTGACACCATTTGCACTAAAGATTTTTTTCACTTCAAACCCGTGAGTGCCGCCCTTTTCTTCTTCAACTTTGTACAACCACGGCTGGGAAGGCAGCACGGTACTGGGAGCCGACAATCAGAGTGCCGACCTATCTTTGAGAAATATATATATATATTTATATATATATTTCTCAAAGATAGGTCGGCACTCTGATTGTCGGCTCCCAGTACCGTGCTGCCTTCCCAGGCGTGGTTGTACAAAGTAGAAGAAGAAAAGGGCGGCACTCACGGGTTTGAAGTGAAAAAAATCTTTAGGGCAAATGGTGTTACATAGACCTGGTCTATATATAAATATAAAAGACCCTTATTTGCGCTAAAAAGTAGGAGCTGCACTCTATAATTCCTCCCTGTTAGTGGAGGAAAGGAAAAAGTAGATAGATGTAGATATAGAGCACACTAGATGAACGCCACCACCTTCACGTGAAATTATACAATAAATGTTTAATATAAAAATTATCAAAACATTACATATACAAATCAGACATGGGTTCCATTGTTGAATTATTTCAAGATGGCATAAGAACCAACGCGTTTCGTCACAAATGACTTCATCAGGGGAGCCGATACCACAACTCAACCGCAGGGCAAATACTTAATACTAAAAAAACTTATACCACTGGCAATGTTCCCTCTAATTTGACAAAGGCTGTGTGCGGCAAAAGATTTTGGCTGTGCAACTTTGGAAGGAAATTTAAATTTTTGTGCGTTAACTTTACTTCAAAATGATATTAAACATTTAAACATTCAAATCACAGCACAGAATGTAGTTAATGGGTGAAACACACATTAATTGAGTCTACAACTGCAAAAAGGGACCACTGCTGCTTTGTGCGCTCTGTTGTAATGTCTCTGCGCACGGTCGTCGAGTTGTGTGCGCGCGCACAGCTTAGAGGAAACACTGACCACTGGTATATCGGGCGCAATTAATTAAAAATTGCTAATGAGTTTAAATACATTAAATTACTGCATAAACATACTAGTGTGCTGCTCCCAAAATAACCAAACAAGCAGAAGAATACACAATATCAGTGATATTGCAAATACTTAATACAGATGGTTTAAGTGTCGTCACTTTTTTTTTAGTGAACTTTTTTACCACCTGGAAGTGAGATAATTATCCAGCGATAACCAGAAAAAATCTTAGCTGCCAAGGTTCAAATAGACCAGGTATAGCAATCCAGATGGAGTGACTCCAGACATTGGAGTCAGATTTTTTTCTGGTCATCGCTGGATAATTACCTCACTTCCAGCTGGTAAAGAAGTTCACTATAAAAAAGTGACAACACTTAAACCATCTGTATTAAGTATTTGCCCTGCTGTTGAGTTGTGGTATCGGCTCCCCTGATTAACTCATTTGTGAAGAAACGCGTCAGTTCTTATGCCATCTTGAAATAATTCAACAATGGAACCCATGTCTGATTTGTATATCTAATGTTTTAACAAATTTGATATTAAACATTCATTGTATAATTTCACGTGAAGATGGTGGCGGTCATCTAGCGCGCTCTATATCTATCTATATCTATATGTACCCCACTTTTTTACACTTGATGTTTTAACAAAATTCATTAAAAGTCAACTATTTTACTCTAGTTGTGGCTTATGAATCGTCTCTAGCCACAATCTGGACAAAGCGGACCAAGAATATTGTGACACGCCTGACTAACTCCGACACTTGTGAGTTAAAAAAATAAATTATATATATATCTATCTATCTAAAATGCAACTTAGATAGGTATTCATTATGTCACCACCCTAGCGTGACCTGCCACAGGTTTTGCATCACCTAATAGCAAAACTGTGGGATATGTACTTCCACAGCTGCACGGGTAGACACATGTTGAATACACACCTGCCTTAGATAAAGGAACAATAAGCCAAGGAGGCATCTCTTATTTAAAAGATGGTAAACCATGCAATACTTACTGCTAGAAGTTTGTCCCCAATTTGAAGCTTGCCATCTTTATGTGCTGCACCACCCTCGATGATTTTAGTAACATAAATACTGTTGTCACCAGGGATGTGCTGATTCCCTACACCACCGGCTATGCTAAAGCCAAGACCTGTATTAAAAGAAAACAATTTAAAAAACATTATTAAAAACAGATTTCCCCTAACATTTAAGTTTATGGACATATAGAAGAAAACCTTAATAAAATGAAAGAAGCAAAAACCAGGATCTAAAAAATGCCTAGAAGCCGATGTGAAAAACTGAAAACGATGTTATTAAAAATGCAACAATTTCTAAGCAATGTCTCGGTCCGATCTGCTGGATCAGAAAACATATTGATCAGTGTATACCCAGCTTAAAGCAAACCACAGGTTTTTAAAACATAAATTACAAATACAAATGATACAATGTATCCAGGCACCTATGCTAAAGCTTTGAGAGGCAGGCTCCTCCCTTCTGCATCCTAGCATTCCTCAGCACATTAGGATACATTAACTCAGTACAACGCCTGAACATATTAATATGCACAATCAAGTAATTGTAACCATCATAACATGACACACATGAAATGGCATTACTTACAGAGCGTAAAGGGAGGGATCACTGTGTCACCAGGATGAAATCAGAGAAAGGTATTCGAACGGTAAGTTCTAACAAAAATCCCCTTTTCTCTTTCATTCATCCTGGTGACACAGCTCAACCATGGGATGTTCAAGAGCCGGTCCTTTGGGAGGGTACACTCAGGCCCACAGTTCTTATCAGTGCTTGCCCAAATGAAACGTCCTCCGACGCAAACTCATGGAACCTGTAGAATTTTGTGAATGTGTGAACAGAGGACCAAGTGGCAGCCCTGCATACTGGATCTGCCGAAGCCCCGTGGCGCACAGCCCAAGAGGTAGCAATCGACCTGGTGGTATGAGCATTGACTCTGGAGGGCACTGGTCTGCCAACTTTAGTATAGGAAAATGCAATAACCAACCTCAACCAACGGGCAATGGTCTGCTTAGAGGCTGGCCAGTACCTTTTGTGTACATCATACAAGACAAACAATAGTTTTACGAAACTCCTTCACTCTGTCCACCTAGATGCGCGAACCACATCCAAATTCTTTTGTCTGTGCCGATTCCTGACCTCCTCAGGAGAAAAACACGAGAAGAACAATTTCCTGGTTTAAATCAAATAAGGAAACAACCTTAGGCAAAAAGTTAGTGACTGTTCGCAGCACAGCCCTATCCTCATGAAATACCAAAAATGGAGACCTGCTAGACAAAGCTCCTAACTCTGAAACACGCCTAGCAGAGGCGATAGCCAACAAAAAAGTCAGTTTCCAAGTAAGAAACTTCAGGACAGCCGACCTTGACGGTTCAAATGGAGGTTTCTGAAGCACAGATAACACCAAGGATAAATCCCAAGGAGCTACCGGTTGTCTAGAAGGAGGCTTCAAACGTGTAACCCCATGGAGAAAAGTCTGCACTTCTGGTAGCAAAGCCACTTTCTTCTGAAAGAAAATAGACAAAGCAGATAATTGCACTTTTAGTAACTGAAAACTTAGTCCAGCCCAGAGTCTATCCTGCAAAAACTCCAACAGTCGTCAAACTTTAAACCTAGACATGTGGACTTTTTGTCTCTCACACCATCTAATATAGGTTTTCCAGACCCTGTAATAATTAGCAGCAGAAACTGGTTTCCTTGCAGTAATCATGGTAGGAATGACTTCCTCTGAGAAACCTTTCTTCTTTAGAATGGAGGTTACAAGAGCCAGGCTGTCACATTGAGCCTAGGAAGGTCCTGATGAAAGAATGGACCTTGTCTGAGAAGATCTGGTCAAAGAGGCAGATGCCACGACTGTGTCGACAAGCTCAGAATGCTGGAATACCAAGATCTTCTTAGCCAGTCCGGAGCTATCAGGATGACGCATGCTCCTTGTGTCCTAACTCTCTTGAGGACCCGAGCAATCATGGAAAAAGGTGCCATCTCGAAATTCCAGGGCACTGTCATGGCATCTACCGCCCACGCCAAAGGAGCCCTGGTCCTGGCACAGAACCTGGATACCTGGCAATTGTGCCTGGATGCCATCAAATCCAGATCCGGCGTTCCTTAACGATTCACTATTTCCTGGAACACCTCTGGGTGTAAAGCCCATTCCCCTTCCAGGAGATCCTCCCTGCTGAGGAAATCCGCTTCTACATTCCAAACTCCTCGAATGAACAAAGCAGATAAGGCTGGAACATTGGCCTCTGCCCATTCGAAAATCCTGGTTACTTCTCTCATCACTATCTTGCTGCAAATACCCCCCTAATGGTTCAGGCAAGCCACAGCCGTGGCATTGTCCGATTGGATCCGAATGGGAGATCCCTTCAACAGTCTTTACAGCTGCAACAGTACTTTCCAGACTGCCCTCCGTTCCAAAACATTTATCGGTAATGCCGACTCCTCCCTGGACCACAGACCCTGTAATCTCGACTCCAGGGCTACTGCTCCCCAGCCCCCGAGACTGGTGTTGGTGGTAACCCCCAGCCACTTCCATGACTGAATGGAACGCCCTAACTGTCGAGATTCCACATCCGTCCATCACAGCACACATTCTGTTTTCATGGTCTTGGGAATCCCCAACCAACACACCAGGATGTTCCATTGGAATGGAATCTGCCGTACTGCAGGGTTTCGAATGTCACTACCATCTTGCCCATTATTTTCAAGCATTGCCATACCGATGGACTGGGTGACTGTAAAATGGTCCAAACTAGTTGACCAATGTCCCTGGCTTTGATCTCTGGCAGAAACACCCAATGTAGATGTGTGTCCAGATGAACCCCCAAGAACTAGAAATTCCCCCGGCTCCAGGCTCAGGCGTAATGTTCTCAAGGATTCAATCCTGAAGTGATCCATCCACAGGTGTATGTTTAGAGACTTTAAGTTCAGGAATGGTCTGAATGACTGGTCCGGTTTGGGTACCAAGATAAGAATGAAGTAAAACCCCTTCTTCCTTTCCTCCCGCCAGGCCCTTCTCCAGGAGAGACTTCGCTGCCCCCAAAAGGGCCTTTCTTAGGCGTGCCTCTCTGGGTAAAGGCATAGGGAGAAATCTCCTTAGAGGTGCCCCTTTCATGTTGATCCTGTAACCTGGGAAACCACATTGAGAACTCAGGGATCTTTGCCTGATAAGGCCCAAGCATCCCGGTACCGCAAAAGGCGACCCGCCACTCTGAGACCAGACCGGGGAGCCTCCATCCCATCATGCGGAGGGCTTTTCCTCACCCTTGGCAGTCTGCTTTTTTTGGAAAGGCACTAAAAAACGGGACTTGGGAGCTTTACCTTTTCCAGCGCCATATCTTCCTCTACCAGACTGTCCTCTGGAGGATGCACCGCCTCTAAAGGAGGGACTAAAGGAATGGCAAAAAGCCGCAAACCTGGAAGATCCTTGTTTAGCTGGCAGTGTAGGGAGGAAGGTACTCTTTCCTCCCGTTGCCGGCTTAATGAGGAATTCCAATTCCGAACCAAAAAGTAATTCAGCTTTAAAGGCCAAAGCCTCCAGAGATTTCTTGGATTCATTATCGGCATCCCATGCCTTAAGCCACAAATCCCTTCTGGATTTCACTGAAATGGCAGACACCTTGACTCCCTCTTCACCTGCTTTACAGGTGTATTCAGCTGCCGCCTTTAATTTTTCTGCCAAAGCAAATGCTTCTGAATCTGGCTGAAGTGAACACAGGTTGTTTGCCCAAGCAATCATGGCCTTCGAGACCCAGGCTGAAGCAATAACCGGTCTAAGTGTAAAGCCTACACCTTCAAACACAGCCTTTAAGCAACCCTCTAACTTTTTATCCACAGGGTCCTTAAATGCAGTGCCTCCTTGTACAGGCAAAGCAGTAGCTTTTGACAGCCTGGCCACCGGGGCATCCACAAGTGGAACTCTCCCACAATTTAACATACTCTTCAGGCAATGGGTAAAGACTCAAAAACTTCTTGGGCATAAGTAGTCTTTTATCAGGCGTTTTCCACGCCCTTCCCAGCAATTCTTGCATGCCTTCATCAGAAGGAAAAGTGATTGCATCTCTGCGTTGTCTTTTGAACACACCCTGCTGTGGGGCCTTATCACCTTCAGATTAATTAAATGCTTGATTTAACTGCAATTATTAAATCATCAACACCAGGGACAGAGACTTCCTCTTCTCTCTGATCCCATGCTAGGTCTTCCACAAATTTCCCCTCCTCTTCTGAGTCTACATTGGGGATAGGGGGAGTGGATAAAGAAAATCTGGGAGAGATCCGACTGCTTTGTAAACTGCTCCATAAGAGCATTACATTTTTGCACACCCTGAGCAGTATCCTTCATTACTTGTAAAAAGGCTAAGTCCCCTTGTGAGGGGAGAATGGAGCCCACCGAATGCTGAGAGGATGACAATGGTCTGGGAGATCTCACCAACTCATCTCTCTGTCTGTTCAACACTTGCACTATGGCAGACAAAGACTTTCCCAGAGCAACAGCCCACGCAGGTTCTGGTTGCTCAACCCTCTGGGCACAGACTCGCATAAAGGGCAAATGTCCCTATGGTCCATCTATTCAGGGGTTAATTTAAGCCAGCAAAATCTGCAGTTATTTAACATAGCTAACACTCCCTCCCCTAACACAGCAGCATTACACCTTTTAAGTCATGTCTATAACAGTGAAACACTTCAGATGTCAGTACAAAGCCAACATAAACAGTGTACTTAGCGGTCTGCAGTATGACCCTCCATGGTCACCGGGGATGGCATTGCCTCTGAAGAAACAAATCACTGTCAGCAAGAACAATCCTCTCCTTCCAGCTCCACACAGTGAGGGTGAAAGGGCGCCAAAACAGAGTGAGGGAAGAGACCAAAATCCCTGCTACAGCGGGGAGGGAGGTCTTTTAGCATCTTTTTCCCCCTGTGAGCCGCTCCCACTGTCAGTTTCTTCAGAACTTGTGTAGTTTCACGGCGGCGGCGGCTTACGATAGTTTGAAGCTACACTACTAGCGTAGCCCAATGGCTGCCTTACTTGTGTAGTTTCACGGCAGCAGCCTAAGTTACATTATCTGCGTAGCCAAAGGGCTGCCTTACTTGCGTATAGGGTGGCCAATCCGGGGATCGGCGGGAACCCAGGATTTGGTCACTAAAACACCGGGATTTCAATCCCCGGATTGGAGTTTCCAATCCCGGGATTAGACTGCGCATGCGCAGTCTAATGCCTGGCAGCGTCTGAGCAGGTGCTCAGACTCTGCCCGGCTTCTCCCGTCCCCGGCAGTGTGACTTTGCGCAGCGTGACAACAGTGACAGTGGCCCACACAGTGACAGTGTCCCGCAGTGACAGTGTCCCGCCCGGTAAGCACATATGCGGGGTGCCCGGGCGGTTTTTGTATTGGGGATGCCAATCCCAGGATAAGGCATTTTTCAATCCCGAATTCCGGGATTTAAAAAATGCCCTGGGATTGGCATTCCTACTTGGGTAGTTTCACGGCGGCAGCCTAAGCTATGTTATCAGCGTAGGCTGCCGCTGTGAAACTACGTAACTACTGCACTGTTGCCGGGAACTGCATCTCTGTCCTCGGCGCCTCCGGCAAGCCTAGTCAGCGCCTCTCTCACACCGCCACTGCCAGCATGATCCCCTCTCTTTGGCGGAGAAGGGATCATGGTGGCGCCGGTGGAGGCGCTCCATCTGTTTGAGACGCAGGAGTGTCTCAGACACTCCAGTAATGAGACACTCCTGAGTCTGAGTAGCTATTTCAGCAGGGTACAGCAACCCTGCCGACAGGGTTAGGGGTTCTGTAGACATGGAGTTGAGTCTAAATAGTGTGACAAGCACAGCGAGCCACCAAGCCCAAACCGTGGCGAGCCCTGTGAGGGGACGCAGATTACATGGTGCCATTGTGGGGTGCCCATCACCCAGGATTCCCCCCTATGCAGGGAGCCGGCTCAGGGGTCCCCCAGGGTCCAGGAAAACCCCTCAAGTGAGGAGGTTTTAGTGATGTACTGAGAGACCAGACAGTGTCTGAGGTACACAGGGAGCTGACAGCCCCTGCTGCACTGTCAGTGTGAGGAACTTCCCCTGGAAGCCTCACACTGTGCCTGCACCAACTAAGAATGTAATATTAATTTAAAAAAAACAACATAGCTACTCTTCCAATGGATGCTGCAGCAGCCCTTCAGCATAGCACCCACTCCGGTGGGCACCTAAAACGAACTGAGGAATGCTGAGATGCAAAAGGGAGGGGCTTGCCTCTCAAAGCTATATCATAGGTGCCTGGCTCCTTCGGAACCTCCTACATCCCCATGGTTGAGCTGTGTCACAAGGATGAATGAAAGAGAAATGCACTTTCTTGAAAAAGTTCCTCAGAGTGCTGCTGTTTATCCTCTCTACTATTCTATCTGCATTACGGAGGGCACCGGGGTTGCAGCCCACAGGAGAGAGTGCCAGGCCGACAACACATATATATACATGGAGTACAATAGTGGGTTGGCACCCTTGATGTTGATCACTACAATTAGATCAACTTAGCCTTAGTATGATTCACTCTAGCACATAGAAAAAGTCCATTCAATTTTTAAATGTTTATTAAAAAGTATTTTCTTTCCACACAGTGGTAAAAGTTATTCCAGATCTTTGTACATTTCATTGCGACATCTCTGATACATGGAAACTGCAGAAGAAGATAAACAAATGCGTTTCGCCCCTTAATGGGAATTCATCAGGGGTTAACGGATCCCGGAAATTGATTTTGTGTGTTTTTCACAAGAAGAAACAGTTTGTAACTGGATTGTTAATAGGTCCTTGTATAAATGAATGACCTATTTCCAATGTCTATGTAGGTGGGACGACTGGCGGAGAGTGATCTTCCTCCAGACAATGTCGCTAGAGATTTTTCTTACAAATGACAAATTTACAGGGAAAGCGCCTTTTTGGGTAGGTATATCTACAATGAATCAAATTGATGATGATCTCCCCAATTGATCTAGGAAAACCCAATTGGTTATAGGGCTGAATACCTGGTGGGTCCAGCTTAATTGAATTAAAAAGCAAAAAATTCAGTACACAATCAGGGGTACTTCAAGAGGCGATTCTCCCCTTCAGTAGGAGTGCTCTGGTCTCTGATTCTGTCTGACACATTCAGACAGAACCAGAGCACTCCTACTGAAGGTGAGAATCACCTCTTGAAGTACCCTTGAGAATTACCCTTAATTTACTGCTAAAAAAAATTAAGGGAACACTTCAACACAATGTAACTCCAAGTCAATCACACGTCTGTGAAATCAAACTGTCCACTTAGGAAGCAACACTGGTTGACCATAGATTTTGCATGCTGTTGTGCAAATGGAATAAACAACAGGTGGAAATTATAGGCAATTAGCAAGACACCCCCAATAAAGGAGTTGTTCTGCAGGAGGCGACCACAGACCACTTCTCAGCTCCTATGCTTTCTGGCTGATGTTTTGGTCACGTTTGAAAGCTGGCAGTGCTTTTACTCTAGTGGTAGCATGAGACGGAGTCTATAACCCACACAAGTGGCTCAGTTAGTGCAGCTCATCCAGGATGGCACAACAATGCGAGCTGTGGCAAGGAGGTTTGCTGTGTCGGTCAGCGTAGTGTCCAGAGCATGGAGGCGCTACCAGGAGACAGGCAACTACATCAGGAGACGTGGAGGAGGACAACCCAGCAGCAGGACAGCTACCTCCGCCTTTGTGCAAGGAGGAACAGGAGGAGCACTGCCAGAGCCTTGCAAAATGACCTCCAGCAGACCACAATGTGCATGTGTCAGAAACAGACTCCATGAGGGTGGTAGGAGCTTGTGCTTACAGCACAACACTGGGCAGTATGTTTGACATTTGCCAGAACACCAAGATTGGCAAATTCGCCACTGGCACCCTGTGCTCTCTGGAGACGCCAAGGAGAACTTTCCGCTGCCTGCAACATCCTCCAGCAAGACCGGTTTGGCAGTGGGTCAGTAATGGTGTGGGGTGGCATTTCTTTGGGGGGGGGCGCACAGACCTCCATGTGCTCGCCAGAGGTAGCCTGACTGCCATTCGGTGCCGAGCTGAGATCCTCAGATCCCTTGTGAGACCATATGCTGGCGCGGTTGGCCCTGGGATCCTCCTAATGCAAGACAATGCTAAACTTCATGTGGCTGGAGTGTGTCAGCAGTTCCTGCAAGACGAAGGCATTGATGCTATGGACTGGCCCGCCCAATTCCCAGACCTGAATCCAATTGAGCACATCTGGTACATCATGTCTTGCTCCATCCACCAATGCCACGTTGCACCACAGATTGTCCAGGAGTTGGCGGATGCTTTAGTCCAGGTCTGCAGGAGATCCCTCAGGAGACCATTCGCCACCTCATTAGGAGCATGCCCAGGCATTGTAGGGAAGTTATAAAGGCACGTGGAGGCCAGACACAGTACTGAGCCTCATTTTGACTTGTTTTAAGGACATTACATCAAAGTTGAATCAGCCTGTAGTGTGTTTTTCCACTTTAATTTGAGTGGGACTCCAAGTCCAGACCTCCATGGGTTAATAAATTTGATTTCCATTGATAATTTTTGTGTGATTTTGTTGCCAGCACATTCAACTATGTAAAGAACAAAGTATTTAATAAGAATATTTAATTCATTCAGATCTAGGTTGTGTTCGGTTAGTGTTCCCTTTATTTTTTTGAGCAGTGCATATAGAGGGATTTTGTACTTACCGTAAATCCTTTTCTCCGAGTCCACAGGTGTCACTGGAGTTACACTGGGGAATAGAAGGCGACCACAGGGAGCATGGGCACTTTAAATAAAAGATTAGAGTGGCTAACTCCTCCCCTTCTACTTCCCCTCCAGGTCAGTCATAAAGGTTGTGCCCGGAAGGGAGCAGGAAGATAAAACACACTTCCGAAGAGGAGGTAAATACCACATACAATCATTCAATACAAGATGAAAGAAAGAACAGTGAGAAAACACTGAAAGTTCAAACAAACACAGTCAACAGACAATGTAACATATTAACTTAGTATATATATATATATATATATATATATATATATATATATATATATATATATATATATATATATATATATATATATATATATATATATATATATACGTATAACCATGGTAACCCAGCAGGGAAACTCCAAGGTAATGGACCCTGCAGGACAAAAGCCCTGAGGCAACTTTAAAGAGACCAGCACTGCGGTGGGCGTCCAGTGACACCTGTGGACTCGGAGAAAAGGATTTACGGTAAGTACAAAATCCCTCTTTCTCCTTCATCCACTAGGTGTCACTGGAGTTACACTGGGGACGTCCCAGAGCCCTCAATCCCGGGTGGGAGAGCGCTGAGAACCCCTTAACACCCTGCGGCCAAACACTGAAGCAGGAGCCGCAAAGGTATCAAACCTGTAGAACCGAACGAAGGTCCTGCAGCTGGACCAGGTAGCCGCTCGGCAGAGCTGCTGTAGAGAAACCCCTCGGGCAGCAGCCCAAGAGGATCCAACCGACCTGGTTGAATGCGCCGTAATGCAACCCGGAGGAATCCGTGAAAAGGTGACATAGGCCTGACGAATAGTTAACCTAATCCACCTGGACAGCGTCTGTTTAGAGGCTGGCCATCCACGACGCACAGGGTCGTAGGTCACAAACAGCGAATCAGACTTCCTGATAGGGGCTGTACGGGCTACATAAATTCTTAGAGCCCTAACCACATACAAGGATCTCGCCACCGGGGAGTCCTCTGGAGAGGCAGGAACCACGATGGGCTGGTTCAGATGAAAGGCCGATACCACTTTTGGGAGAAAGGCCAGGCTGGTACGGAGCTCCGCTCTGTCAGGATGAAACTGTAGAAATGGGGAGCGACAAGAAAGAGCCCCCAGTTCCGACACACGCCTGGCAGAAGCCAGAGCCAACAGAAGTACGACCTTCCAAGTAAGGTAGCGAAGGTCTACCTCCTCCAAGGGCTCAAAAACAGAGGACTGAAGGTACTCCAGCACCAAGTCCAAGTCCCAGGGAGCCGTTGGAGGACGAATGGGGGGCTGCAACCGAAGCACCCCCTGAAAGAAGGTTTGAACCTCTGGAAGAAAGGCTAACTTCTTCTGAAAAAAAGATAGGGAGAGCTGAGACCTGAACCTTTAAGGTATTCAGCCTCAGCCCTGCCGACAAACCTTCCTGCAGAAAAAGGAGAAGTCTCGCCTTTTTGAATAGGCATGTAGAGACTCCACGCCTCTCACACCAAGCCACATAGGAGCGCCATATCCTGTGGTAGTGTGCTGAGGTAACCTCTTTCCTAGCGCGAAGCATGGTGGGTATAACTGCTCTAGGTATACCTGCCCTCCTCAGGATGGACCTCTCAGCAGCCACGCCGTCAAATGCAGACGACCTAAATCTGGGAAGATGAAGGGACCCTGGCTGAGAAGGTCTTCCTGAAGAGGTAGAGGCCACGGCTCGTCTATCAGCATAGCTGTCAGACTGGTGTACCAAGACCGACGAGGCCAGTCTGGAGCCACCAGCAGGGCCGTGACCCCCTCTCTCCGGATCCGCTGAAGTACCCGGGGTATCAGCGGAACTGGCGGGAATAGGTACACATACTGGAAGGGCCAAGGGGCCACCAGCGCGTCTACGCCCTCTGCCTGAGGATCTCGTGTTCTTGCGAAGAACTGGGGAAGTTGGAAATTGTGGCGGGACGCCATCAGGTCCACTTGGGGACAGCCCCAGCGATGTACCAGCTTCTGAAAGACTTGAGGGTGCAAGCACCACTCTCCTTGATGAACGTCCCGCCGACTTAGGAAGTCGGCCTCCCAGTTCTCCACTCCTGGAATGAACACGGCTGACAGGGCTAGGGCATGGGTCTCTGCCCAGACCAGGATCCTGCTGACCTCCTTCATGGCTGCGCAACTGCGGGTTCCTCCCTGCTTGTTGATGTACGCAACAGTCGTGGAGTTGTCGGACTGCACACGAACAGCTTTTCCCTGGAGAAGAGGTCTGGCCTGGAGAAGAGGTCTGGCCTGGAGAAGAGCATAGTAGACAGCTCGTAGCTCCAGGATGTTGATGGAAAGCAGACTCTCCTGTTGCGTCCACAACCCTTGATACTGACGGTCCAGGGTGACCGCACCCCAACCCCGGAGGCTGGCGTCCGTGGTGATGAGGGTCCAGTCCCAAATCGCGATCCTCCTCCCCTGTTGTAGGTTGGCGGTGTTCAGCCACCACAGCAGGGACAAACGAGCCCGTGGGGACAGGGTCACCCTCTGCTGCAGATGCAGGTGAGAGCCCGACCATTGATGGAGGAGCGACAGCTGGAAGGGGCGAGAATGAAACCGGGCGTATTGATGTGAGGATCTTCTGTGTGAGAAGAATGTGCTCCAACAGGGTGTCCCTTGAACGACTCTTCAGCAGAAGGTCATCCAAATAGGGGATGATAGTAACCCCCTGCATGCGGAGGACCTCCGTCATCACTGCCATCACCTTGGTGAAGACCCGAGGTGCGGACGAGAGGCCGAATGGAAGGGCCTGGAATTGCCAATGCCGGTCCTGCACTGCGAACCGCAGATAAGCCTGGTGCGGGGCCCAAATGGGGATGTGCAAGTAAGCGTCCTTGATATCTATGGATACCAAGAACTCCCCTTCTTCCAAACCCTGTATGACGGATTGAAGGGATTCCATCTTGAATCTGGCCACGTGCAAGTACGGGTTCAGATCCTTCAGGTTGAGAATGGGACGTACCGAGCCGTCCGGCTTCGGTACTAGAAACAGGCTGGAGTAGTAACCCCGGGACCGCTGTTCTGCGGGGACCGGAACCACTACTCCCATGTCCTGCAGCTTGGCGATGGCGGCCAGCAGCTGTTGTCCTTTCTCTGGAGGACGAGGAAGACCGGTCTTGAAAAACCGGTCTGGGGGAGACCTGCTGAAGCGAATCTTGAAACCGAGGGTCACAAGCTCTCTTACCCAGGCGTCCTGACAGGACTGGAGCCACATGGAGCCGAAGTTCCTTAACCGAGCTCCTACCCTGGGGTCCCCCAGTTGGGACGGAGGACCGTCATGCAGCAGGCTTGGTGGCCTTGGGGTCCAGAGTGGTAGTGGAAGCACCTCTTCCACGGCCTCTGGTTCCTCTCTGTGAAGAAGCACCTCCCCTGGATCTACCTCTGAACCTGTTGGAGGGACGAAAGGCACGAAAGGAAGGATTGTGGGCAGTTCTGCGAGATGGAGGTGGAGCTGCCGACGGAAGGAAGTGTGACTTCCCACCTGTGGCCTGGGATATCCATCTATCTAGTTCCGGGCCGAACAGGAGCTCCCCGTTAAAGGCCATGGATTCCACCGCCCTTTTTGATTCTGCATCAGCCTGCCACTGACGCAGCCAGAGACCTCTGCGGGCTGAAATGGAGAGAGCAGAAATTCTACCTGCCACCGCGCAAATGTCTGAGGACGCCTCTATTAAGAAGGTTGAAGCATCCTGGATTTGTTCAGACAGCTGCAGAATAGTAGCTGGATCTGAACCGTCATTCACCTCAGCAGAGAGTTGTGACGCCCAGACACCTATGGCCTTGTTCACCCAACAACCAATCTGCGCCGGACGCTGTAACACGCCAGCCGCTGAAAAGATGTTTTTCAAGGTCATCTCTAACCTACGGTCTGAGACATCCTTGAGGGTGGTAGCCCCAGGGACTGGGAGGACAGTCTTTTTGGACAGCCGGGATACAGATGAATCGACTCCCGGAGGAATTTCCACCTTCTTCCTGCCCTCCGGCAGCAGTGGATAGTTCTGAAAGAACCGTTTGGGAGCCTGAAAACGTTTGTCTGGGTTTTTCCAGGCGTCAGTTACCAGCTCATCTAATTCCTCAGCTACCGGGAAATTAGGGGGCAATTTTGCCTTTTTCCCAAAAAGGGATGGCCGGGAAGGTGTATCAACTCCCTCTGTCACATTGCAGGCTACTTTGACCATCTCTATGAGGTCCTCAATACCCTGAGAGGGTGTGGCAGGTTCCTGTGTGTCATAGACTAACACATCCTGTGCATCCTGCATGTCGTCCCCAGGGGGCGCAAATTCTCCCTCCTCCAGGTCTGGCATATCGTCAGAGTCAGGGGAGTGTAATGGAGAAGCTCTTCTCAGCAAGGGAGGGGGCTGCCTTGAGGAGGACGGGCAAGGCTCAGCCTGCCGTGGAGCTAGGGCCCTAGTGAGGCTCTGAACTGAAGAGGTTAAATCCGTCTGCTGTGTCCTAGAGGTCTCTCTATCCTTCTGAGACTGAGTTAACTCAGAGGATAAACGGGACATAACCTCAGTAAGTTGTGAGGCCCAGAAAGGAGGGTCCACAGGGGTCTGTATACCAGAGGGAGTAACAGTGCATTTCTCACAGTTAATCTCCCCAGGGGCCGAAGGGGTAAACTTAGCATTGCAAGTCTTACAGGCAATTTTCTTGGAGCTTCCCCCTGCCATTGTACAAATATGTCACAGAATCCACACACTACCACACACCCAAGGGAGAGTAGGTATAGATAAGTCCAGTAAGAAGGACTGACAGGAGAGATAGTGAAGGAAAGGAGCTGCCACAGGCTTTGTACTGCGCTATGGTCTATAACCAGGTAGCGCTATAGCCTTGATTTTTTTCTTTGCACAGCCCAACTATCTCTCTCTAAGCTCTCAACCCCCCACTGTAACTCACAGTACCGGGAGAGCTATAGCAGGACGGTCACCAGGATCTGCGATGTACTTGTAGCCTTTGGTGGGGCTGCAGCGGTACAGGAGCTTGCCACTGTCTGCTCTGCCGCGGCGCCAGTGTAAAAAAGATGGCCGCCGCGCGTTTAGCGCTGGGGATAGCCGGGGCTGCTGGGAGTACCACGCGGTAGCTCCGCCTCCTCGCCCGACAGCTCTCGCGTCCTTGGCGCCAGGCTTGAAGCCCTCTGCTGCCGCCTTTCCTAATAAACCCTGACCACCGCCGCTAGCAGCGGTGGCAGGGAATACTCACTGTGCGCCTGCCGTCGGCGGTTGGCTGGGGGAGGACCGCGGCGTGCTTTGGTGGGCAGCGCCTGTTGCCTCCCGAGACGGTGGTCTCAGCAGCCAGGGAGCCGGGCGCGCTGTTTGATTAGGGCGGTCGGCTCCCTCGGCAGGCTCCCACGTAGCAGGCAGATAGTGTAACACTATCTGCCTGTCCTCTGCGCAGAGTAAAAACCCATGCTGCTTAAAAAATCTCTGAAGTGCTCAGAGAGCACCTAGTGTGTGTCCGCTCCCTTTCGGGCACAAACTAAGACTGACCTGGAGGGGAAGTAGAAGGGGAGGAGTTAACCACTCTAATCTTTTATTTAAAGTGCCCATGCTCCCTGTGGTCGCCTTCTATTCCCCAGTGTAACTCCAGTGACACCTAGTGGATGAAGGAGAAAGATATATATATACACAGTATATTATATATATATATATATATATATATATATATATATATATATATATATATATATATATATATATATATATATATATATATATATATATATATAAATAAAAAATAAAATCATGCGCTAACACCATCCAGTATAACCAGCATAAAGTTCACTGATGATATGCAATCAAGAGTCCAGGCACCAATCCCAGATAATATAGGTGCAGCAACCTTTCTCTGATTATGGACCTCTGGAATCCACAGAGGGAAGGAATCTAAAAGAAAGTAGAGAAGGTGCGCTTCATGGTGCATTAACGATGTAGAATTTTATTGGACATACAATATCCCAGGTAAAATAGTCAAAAAGACTAGTACCATAAAAAATGACACTGTGGGCTGGTTACCACACGACAATAGCATAAAGCCAAAGCAAAACTGCTCACGATATCCGGGGACACACGGCTGGAATGGACCACCAAGGAAGCCGCCACGCTGGCTTGCTGGACGGCAGGCAGGGGACGTCACAGACCGCAGACACGAGGATGCCGGAGATAAGATCAGCTGGACGGACACGTCATAAGCCACGCCCTGACGCGTTTCGTCGTAAGACTTCGTCAGAGGGCGTGGTCATGACGTGCACCAGGCCAGCTTATATTGGACCTGATCTGTCAATCAAGACAGACGCGATGTGGGAATCCCACTACGTAGCGCGTAAAGGGGAGGAGGCTAAGAGTGCCTATATTGATAGAGGGCAATACATATGGCCATAGACTTATAATATACAAGGAAAGAAGTTTTTTCTCTCACCGCAATAAAACTGAGAAACGGACATTAAATCAGGTCCAAAGCCAGGCGATCGTGAGCAGATTTTTTACAACAAATACATACTTATTTTGCCACTGTCCTAAGATCACATACAACACAACAGATGTATATAAAAATTACATATAAAAAAACAACATTTATAAAAAATTACATATAAAAAAATTTTTTTACATATAAAAAACGGAAGATTCCATAGCAGCATATTTACGCCGGTATACCAAAACCTATATATAAATCGGTATAAGAGAATAATAACCCGGCATAAATAAATACAAAAATATATATATAAAACCCCAGACACACAAAGAGAAAGCGTATTCGCAAAAAACTACACATCCCAGCGCGTCTCGGGCAAAGCTCACGTTGGAATGACCATTTGGTATACATATTAAAAAAAAAGGAAAAAAATATATGTATATATAAAAAGGAGAAAATATATAAATATATACTTTGTCAATTGATAAATGGGGTAACCTCATAACCCTCATTTAGCCCCTCTGGAGCCAATGTGTTTAATTTGAGTATCCAGGTGGTTTCCCGTTTAAGCAAGTATTTTTCCCGGTCACCTCCACGTTTATTGGGCTGAATACATTCAATACCTCTAACACGAAGGCTGGAGGGATCGCAGTTGTGTGTTTCCTTAAAATGTCTAGAGACACTATGATTAGTAATTCCGTGCTTTATGTTACGGACATGTTCTAAAATGCGGATCTTTAAGCATCTCTTTGTTTTTCCGATATATCGGAGTCCACAGCCGCAAGTCAATAAGTAAACAACAAATGAAGAATTACAATTAATGAAACTAAGGATCTTGTGATCTGTACCCTCAGTAATAGAGCCCTTCTTCATGAGGGGACATATTTTACACCTATTACAGGGAAAGGAACCATGAATAGTGAGAAAAGAATTGGATTTTGGCCCTCTATCTAGGGGCTGTAGTTGACTTTTAGAAACCATGGACTTAATGGTTTTAGCCCGTCTAAACACCATCTTGGGTCTATCTGATAAATGGTCAGCCAGGACTGGGTCCAATTTAAGGACATTCCAGTGCTTATTTAGGATGGATTTTAGTTCCCTTTCGTGTGTGTTGTACTGTGTAATAAACAGTGTGTCAGAAGGTTTTTTTGGGACACTAACATTCACAGTGGATGTATCAGCAGATCCATGAATGGGTTTCAGCAAATTCTTTCTCTCAAGGGTCCGAGATCTTCGAAGTGCACCCTGTATGATTCTGCTGGGATATCCCCTCTCCTCAAACCTGTTAACATAAACTTGTGCTTGTTCTTCGAAACTATGGGGGTCAGAACAGTTCCTTTTCAGCCTTAGGAACTGGGAATAAGGGATGTTGTCTTTCCAGGCACCAAGGTGACAGCTGGAGTAATCTAAATAGCTGTTAGCATCAACAGGCTTAAAAAAAGTAGAGGTTTTTATTTTTCTTTCTGTTGGAAAATTCTCTACACTCAACAGTAAATCTAAGAATTCAATTCTAGACTTGTTAAAGGTGGAAGTAAACTTAAGGTTATAGGGGTTGGAGTTCAAGCCCTCGACAAACAATGTGAATGAGTCGACATCGCCCTTCCAAATTATGATTATGTCGTCAATATAACGCTTAAATAAAACCAACCTTTCACAGGCATCTCCCACTATGGTGTGGGTTTCCCAGTCCGCCATATAAATATTGGCTAGGCTAGGGGCACAAATCGTCCCCATCGCCGTCCCGCAGACCTGGAGAAACCACTCCCCCAAAAACTCAAAATAGTTAAATTTGAGGACAAATTTGAGACACTCACAAATGAATTCACGTTTTTTCATAGATACATCAGGGTCCCTCAATAAACATTGTTCAACGGCACAAATGCCAAGCTCATGGGGAATGCTGGTATACAGCGCTTGTACATCAATAGAGGCCAGAGCATAACCAGCATCCCATTCAATAGTGTCCAGAATTTGCAGGAGGTGTGAAGAGTCCCTTAAATATGTTTCAATAGATGGTACATACTTTTTAATAAACATATCCACATATTCTGAAACACGAGAAGTTAATGATCCGACTCCGGCCACGATAGGACGGCCCGGAGGAGGGACCACCCCCTTATGGATCTTTGGCAAATGATAAAAGGTCGCTAAGTTTGGGGCACAATTGTACAAATATTTGTACTCTTCCAAACATAGGACCTTTTCATTCAGACCTTTCTTAAGAATACCATCAAGAACACACAAATATTCAGAAGTGGGGTCACCAGACAACTTGACATATGAATTCACATCATACAGTAATTTATGGGCTTCCATTACATAGTCATCGCGATTAACAATAACTACCCCACCGCCTTTGTCGGCACTTTTAATGACGACAGAGTCATCAGACATTAATGCTTTCAGGGCCTGATTCTCTTTCAGGCTCAGGTTAAACTTATTGTTAATTTTGGGATTTATTTTATTAAAATCTTTTTTAACAAGTTCAGTGAATAAGTCAATATAAGGGCCGCGGGACTCCAGGGGATAAAACGTTGATTTAAGCTTTAGTTTAGAGCTATTGGTGTCGACACCAGTGTCGACCAACTCATTTTGTGGCGTTTTTTTCAAAAAATGACGCTTGAGGGTAAGATTTCGAGCAAACAGGTTTAGGTCAATCTGTAGGTCGACCTTATTTGGGCCTTGGGCTGGGGCGAAGGACAAACCCTTCTGCAGAACTTTATATTCAAATTCAGTAAGGATTTTATCTGAAAGATTAAAAATTCCTGTTTGCCCTTCCGCCATATTTGTGCCCGCCAGTGTAGTAATACCATGGTTGATTATTGGATGAACCTCTGCTTCGATTCTCTTTTTGGAAGTTCCTTTTCCCCGGCTTCCCCTAGTCGTCTTTTTAATCTGAGGGGGGTCCTGTTGGGGGTCGACATCAGTAAGTTGTCGTCCCGACCTTCCTCTAAAAAATGCTGACGGGGATTCTCAGTTCTATCAGACCTAAGTGGCTCAAATCTGTTTCTATCTGCCCATCTAGTAGTCTGATTAGCAGAAAATACCGGCCTATCCCAATGTTTTTTGGGGTCCTGTGATCTATAAGAATTTTTATAGGGAACTTGTCTCCAACGCTCCTGGCGTTGAGTATAATTATTATTACCACGTGTATACGTCTTTGGTGAATTGTAGTAATCTCTTCTCTGTTCACGAGGGGAATCATAGTTGGTATACTGTCGCTTATTGAATCTGGGTTTTACTACATGCCTCTGGCTATTGTCGACATGCTCAGAATCAACAGTTTGCGGAGGATTTGTGCTTATTTTTGCCTCCTGCCACGATCTAACCCTGTTGGTCTCATAGTCAATACGATCTCGAGCAAACTTTTTCTGCTTGGTGGCAATAATTTTATTTTCCACCGCAGAAACCTTTTGATCCATATCGGCTTTTGCCGCAATGAGTGTATCTTTGCTAAATTTAGTTTCCAAGGTGGGGGTTAGCAAAGAGATTTCCACTTCTACTTCCTTGAATACCTTTTTCTTTTCCTCAATTAGTAACTTCATTAATGAGAAGGAACATTCATCTAGAATCCGATTCCAATCAGTGGTAAACTGATCACTAATCTTACCAATGGTGGGATTTTTTGTGAGACGAAGCCCCCTAGGGATCCTTCTACAGTTAACATAACTGTCTAGGCTCTTAATGTCCCACCATGTTTTAGCCTCTCTGATGAGTAGGCGCTCCAAATCAATCAGATCTCCACCTTTACTTTCTGAGTCAATGCAGCCACCTGTGGCGGCAGCAGCATTATCGTCAAAAATACGCATACATTCTTGTGAACGTTTAGCACTTAGTTCACTGCTCCTGAACATAATTCAGCAATCACGTTATACTTATAACCAGGTATGGAAAAAAGCCACAAAATGATTTTAACAGATTCAACAGAACAAAGTACATAAATAAAAAATAAAATCATGCGCTAACACCATCCAGTATAACCAGCATAAAGTTCACTGATGATATGCAATCAAGAGTCCAGGCACCAATCCCAGATAATATAGGTGCAGCAACCTTTCTCTGATTATGGACCTCTGGAATCCACAGAGGGAAGGAATCTAAAAGAAAGTAGAGAAGGTGCGCTTCATGGTGCATTAACGATGTAGAATTTTATTGGACATACAATATCCCAGGTAAAATAGTCAAAAAGACTAGTACCATAAAAAATGACACTGTGGGCTGGTTACCACACGACAATAGCATAAAGCCAAAGCAAAACTGCTCACGATATCCGGGGACACACGGCTGGAATGGACCACCAAGGAAGCCGCCACGCTGGCTTGCTGGACGGCAGGCAGGGGACGTCACAGACCGCAGACACGAGGATGCCGGAGATAAGATCAGCTGGACGGACACGTCATAAGCCACGCCCTGACGCGTTTCGTCGTAAGACTTCGTCAGAGGGCGTGGTCATGACGTGCACCAGGCCAGCTTATATTGGACCTGATCTGTCAATCAAGACAGACGCGATGTGGGAATCCCACTACGTAGCGCGTAAAGGGGAGGAGGCTAAGAGTGCCTATATTGATAGAGGGCAATACATATGGCCATAGACTTATAATATACAAGGAAAGAAGTTTTTTCTCTCACCGCAATAAAACTGAGAAACGGACATTAAATCAGGTCCAAAGCCAGGTGATCGTGAGCAGATTTTTACAACAAATACATACTAATTGAGGAAAAGAAAAAGGTATTCAAGGAAGTAGAAGTGGAAATCTCTTTGCTAACCCCCACCTTGGAAACTAAATTTAGCAAAGATACACTCATTGCGGCAAAAGCCGATATGGATCAAAAGGTTTCTGCGGTGGAAAATAAAATTATTGCCACCAAGCAGAAAAAGTTTGCTCGAGATCGTATTGACTATGAGACCAACAGGGTTAGATCGTGGCAGGAGGCAAAAATAAGCACAAATCCTCCGCAAACTGTTGATTCTGAGCATGTCGACAATAGCCAGAGGCATGTAGTAAAACCCAGATTCAATAAGCGACAGTATACCAACTATGATTCCCCTCGTGAACAGAGAAGAGATTACTACAATTCACCAAAGACGTATACACGTGGTAATAATAATTATACTCAACGCCAGGAGCGTTGGAGACAAGTTCCCTATAAAAATTCTTATAGATCACAGGACCCCAAAAAACATTGGGATAGGCCGGTATTTTCTGCTAATCAGACTACTAGATGGGCAGATAGAAACAGATTTGAGCCACTTAGGTCTGATAGAACTGAGAATCCCCGTCAGCATTTTTTAGAGGAAGGTCGGGACGACAACTTACTGATGTCGACCCCCAACAGGACCCCCCTCAGATTAAAAAGACGACTAGGGGAAGCTGGGGAAAAGGAACTTCCAAAAAGAGAATCGAAGCAGAGGTTCATCCAATAATCAACCATGGTATTACTACACTGGCGGGCACAAATATGGCGGAAGGGCAAACAGGAATTTTTAATCTTTCAGATAAAATCCTTACTGAATTTGAATATAAAGTTCTGCAGAAGGGTTTGTCCTTCGCCCCAGCCCAAGGCCCAAATAAGGTCGACCTACAGATTGACCTAAACCTGTTTGCTCGAAATCTTACCCTCAAGCGTAATTTTTTGAAAAAAACGCCACAAAATGAGTTGGTCGACACTGGTGTCGACACCAATAGCTCTAAACTAAAGCTTAAATCAACGTTTTATCCCCTGGAGTCCCGCGGCCCTTATATTGACTTATTCACTGAACTTGTTAAAAAAGATTTTAATAAAATAAATCCCAAAATTAACAATAAGTTTAACCTGAGCCTGAAAGAGAATCAGGCCCTGAAAGCATTAATGTCTGATGACTCTGTCGTCATTAAAAGTGCCGACAAAGGCGGTGGGGTAGTTATTGTTAATCGCGATGACTATGTAATGGAAGCCCATAAATTACTGTATGATGTGAATTCATATGTCAAGTTGTCTGGTGACCCCACTTCTGAATATTTGTGTGTTCTTGATGGTATTCTTAAGAAAGGTCTGAATGAAAAGGTCCTATGTTTGGAAGAGTACAAATATTTGTACAATTGTGCCCCAAACTTAGCGACCTTTTATCATTTGCCAAAGATCCATAAGGGGGTGGTCCCTCCTCCGGGCCGTCCTATCGTGGCCGGAGTCGGATCATTAACTTCTCGTGTTTCAGAATATGTGGATATGTTTATTAAAAAGTATGTACCATCTATTGAAACATATTTAAGGGACTCTTCACACCTCCTGCAAATTCTGGACACTATTGAATGGGATGCTGGTTATGCTCTGGCCTCTATTGATGTACAAGCGCTGTATACCAGCATTCCCCATGAGCTTGGCATTTGTGCCGTTGAACAATGTTTATTGAGGGACCCTGATGTATCTATGAAAAAACGTGAATTCATTTGTGAGTGTCTCAAATTTGTCCTCAAATTTAACTATTTTGAGTTTTTGGGGGAGTGGTTTCTCCAGGTCTGCGGGACGGCGATGGGGACGATTTGTGCCCCTAGCCTAGCCAATATTTATATGGCGGACTGGGAAACCCACACCATAGTGGGAGATGCCTGTGAAAGGTTGGTTTTATTTAAGCGTTATATTGACGACATAATCATAATTTGGAAGGGCGATGTCGACTCATTCACATTGTTTGTCGAGGGCTTGAACTCCAACCCCTATAACCTTAAGTTTACTTCCACCTTTAACAAGTCTAGAATTGAATTCTTAGATTTACTGTTGAGTGTAGAGAATTTTCCAACAGAAAGAAAAATAAAAACCTCTACTTTTTTTAAGCCTGTTGATGCTAACAGCTATTTAGATTACTCCAGCTGTCACCTTGGTGCCTGGAAAGACAACATCCCTTATTCCCAGTTCCTAAGGCTGAAAAGGAACTGTTCTGACCCCCATAGTTTCGAAGAACAAGCACAAGTTTATGTTAACAGGTTTGAGGAGAGGGGATATCCCAGCAGAATCATACAGGGTGCACTTCGAAGATCTCGGACCCTTGAGAGAAAGAATTTGCTGAAACCCATTCATGGATCTGCTGATACATCCACTGTGAATGTTAGTGTCCCAAAAAAACCTTCTGACACACTGTTTATTACACAGTACAACACACACGAAAGGGAACTAAAATCCATCCTAAATAAGCACTGGAATGTCCTTAAATTGGACCCAGTCCTGGCTGACCATTTATCAGATAGACCCAAGATGGTGTTTAGACGGGCTAAAACCATTAAGTCCATGGTTTCTAAAAGTCAACTACAGCCCCTAGATAGAGGGCCAAAATCCAATTCTTTTCTCACTATTCATGGTTCCTTTCCCTGTAATAGGTGTAAAATATGTCCCCTCATGAAGAAGGGCTCTATTATTGAGGGTACAGATCACAAGATCCTTAGTTTCATTAATTGTAATTCTTCATTTGTTGTTTACTTATTGACTTGCGGCTGTGGACTCCGATATATCGGAAAAACAAAGAGATGCTTAAAGATCCGCATTTTAGAACATGTCCGTAACATAAAGCACGGAATTACTAATCATAGTGTCTCTAGACATTTTAAGGAAACACACAACTGCGATCCCTCCAGCCTTCGTGTTAGAGGTATTGAATGTATTCAGCCCAATAAACGTGGAGGTGACCGGGAAAAATACTTGCTTAAACGGGAAACCACCTGGATACTCAAATTAAACACATTGGCTCCAGAGGGGCTAAATGAGGGTTATGAGGTTACCCCATTTATCAATTGACAAAGTATATATTTATATATTTTCTCCTTTTTATATATACATATATTTTTTTCCTTTTTTTTTTAATATGTATACCAAATGGTCATTCCAACGTGAGCTTTGCCCGAGACGCGCTGGGATGTGTAGTTTTTTGCGAATACGCTTTCTCTTTGTGTGTCTGGGGTTTTATATATATATTTTTGTATTTATTTATGCCGGGTTATTATTCTCTTATACCGATTTATATATAGGTTTTGGTATACCGGCGTAAATATGCTGCTATGGAATCTTCCGTTTTTTATATGTAAAAAAATTTTTTTATATGTAATTTTTTATAAATGTTGTTTTTTTATATGTAATTTTTATATACATCTGTTGTGTTGTATGTGATCTTAGGACAGTGGCAAAATAAGTATGTATTTGTTGTAAAAATCTGCTCACGATCACCTGGCTTTGGACCTGATTTAATGTCCGTTTCTCAGTTTTATTGCGGTGAGAGAAAAAACTTCTTTCCTTGTATATTATAAGTCTATGGCCATATGTATTGCCCTCTATCAATATAGGCACTCTTAGCCTCCTCCCCTTTACGCGCTACGTAGTGGGATTCCCACATCGCGTCTGTCTTGATTGACAGATCAGGTCCAATATAAGCTGGCCTGGTGCACGTCATGACCACGCCCTCTGACGAAGTCTTACGACGAAACGCGTCAGGGCGTGGCTTATGACGTGTCCGTCCAGCTGATCTTATCTCCGGCATCCTCGTGTCTGCGGTCTGTGACGTCCCCTGCCTGCCGTCCAGCAAGCCAGCGTGGCGGCTTCCTTGGTGGTCCATTCCAGCCGTGTGTCCCCGGATATCGTGAGCAGTTTTGCTTTGGCTTTATGCTATTGTCGTGTGGTAACCAGCCCACAGTGTAATTTTTATGGTACTAGTCTTTTTGACTATTTTACCTGGGATATTGTATGTCCAATAAAATTCTACATCGTTAATGCACCATGAAGCGCACCTTCTCTACTTTCTTTTATATATATATATATATATATATATAGTCGTCTAGTCTTCCTGCTAATGATGTAAATTGATGGTATGCTCTGTGCTATTAGCTATTTAAACTTCGCCCACCTAAGAAACTTTCAATAAGTTCTTCCATCTATTGAATTGTCATGTTCTGAAATGCTCTCTTCTCGTTGCTTGGCAACCTTATCAGGGAGCTAAAGAGGAACTTGTTCCCACATTCCACATACTGTATACTGTAGTTGTGCGTTTAAAATGGCCAGACACCAGAACACAGCCTATTCAAATCGGACTTGCACTCCAGCATTTATTCATCTATTGTAATTTAGATGCCACAGGGTCACAATGGCAGAAAGAGTGAAAAGAGCACAGACTTTAGTAGGTTTAAGCACAAACATACATAAATGCTGAAAAGCTGTTTTTTATTTATTTTATTTAAAACACTTGAAGCATAATATTTATTCAGGGGAGTCAAGGATGATGTATAATTTACCATATAAAACAAATCCTTGATACTCACCTTTGGGGCCTTTAACAAGCTTTATCTCCATGATTTTCTCAGTTACCGGTTTTCTCCTCCTTACATATAGTCGGACAATAGAGCCAGCCTCTTTTAATGCCTCAACCGCTTTGCTGTGTGCCACATCATGAACATCTACATCATTCACCCGTAATATACAGTCATTAACCCTGATAAGAGATTTTAAAAAAAGGGTAAATGCACTCCAGAAAAACGTATATATTCAATCATTTACTAAAGGGGCATTTCACATAGAAATACAACTATAATTCTGTGCACACGCTATGTGATATAAAGTTAAGCTGGCTAATAAATCTTTAAATGACAATGCTCCTGTGTATATGGTCGACCCCCTGACTGCGTGATATATAGTACCTGCAGACTCCATTAAAATGATGTCACAGGTAGGTGGGCATATTTAAATTTGGATTATTGGTAAGTGCATATGCACAAGATAATTTGTTCATAAACCTTACCAATAGAAACATTGGTTGGCAGATTGGAGTGACGACAGATCTGTTGGCTTAAGCCCCATACACACTTGACAATGCCCCTTGCCGCTGATATTGGCGGTCACGGGGAACCGATATTGGCAAGTGCATACACACTTGCAGATGCCGGCTCCAAGGTGCAGAATAGCCGTCGTTAATGAGGATCTACCTCATAGGAACATGCTGTACGAGGGAGGGGGTCGTTAACAACCCGAGGTAGCGCACAAAGTTAATGACAGGGTGTGTCCACAATATCGCTCAGAAAGCCCTGAACAATATCGCCTAGTGTGTATGGGGCTTAAGTGTTCACCCAAGTTTGTCCCTAAAGAGGATGAGATAATACAATATTTTGCAATAATTCTGTTGCTTTTAATATAGTATATGCCATAGGCTTTGTATTAGAGTGCAGAATAAAAAAAATTAAATATGCACACTGCTATCGGATATATTTAACTACATCTACAATGCTCTGTCACTACTCTGTAGCAGGTTGCTACATATTAGGAGCAAGGGAGCTTCTCTAGCTAAACAAAGTTGACAGTGATTGAGAGATAGGCAGATTGGCATTGAAGTTGTGATGGAGTCATACAAAACTATCTAACATACACATTCTTTATAAAAAGGTTTACTTCAAACAGAATTACATACCTTAACCTCCCATCTTGAGCAGCTGCTCCCCCAGAAATGATTTTAGTAATAAAAATACTTGTGTCATCTCCAATGTGCGGATTGTCTGTTCCTCCAGCAATGCTAAAACCAAGCCCTGAAGTTCCCTGAAACCAAAGCAAACCACAATATAGAGAATGCTCACATCCAAAATGTTGACATTTGCATTAATACTTCATTATTATTAAAATAAAGTTCCATCAATAAAGGAGTCATCCACTTATAAGCTGAAATAGCCCCCTTCTCCCTAAATGGTATTACCATGTCTAGAACTCAATATTCAAGTGTACATACCCTTGTTGTGCAATCTGTCAATTTTCAAAGGTTCTACAGCTGTACAAAACAATGCTGACTGGACAGCTTGGCAGTCAATCCAGTCAGCGGTGCTCACTGTTTTCTCACACCAAATAGTTACAATAAAAATGAAGTGAAACATAATCAGTACATCCATATTCTATTTTTGAATGTTTCTCAAATGTTATTAGTTAGCAGCCCATCAATATTACAGATCATCATAACAGCATTGTCAGTTCCGGCGGCTGTGCTCATCTGAGCAGAGCCACACTTGAACTGCTCAGTCAAACCCATCTAGTGGACGCTGGTGTGCAAAACACTTAAGGCCCATACACACCGGGTGACTTTGAGCTGAAAGTTGCTTAAAACAGCAGTTTTGAGCGGCTTTCAGCTCAAAGCCGCCCAGTGGGTATGGCCCGGCGGTGAGCGCTGCTGCGCACTCCCGCTACATCTCCGGGAAAGCCAATAATCTGCTGGTTATACCAGCAGATGAGCGGCTTTCAGGATGGCTTTGCATAGCGCTCCGCTATGCAATGCCCCCCCTCCGTCGGCGCCGGGCAGGGAGAAAGCCGCTCACTGTGTATGCACTGAGCGGCTCTCCCCGCAGCGATGAACGCTATAATTGCTGTCCATACACACTAGGCATAGTTGCCCAGTGTGTATGGACCTTTAGAAGCCCATACTTAGAGGTGAGGAGCAGCAGTAGCCTTATATTACATAGGATACAGCTTAAGGCAAAGATGAGTCCCACCCATCATCTGCAGTTTTAGTATATATATATATATATATATATATATATATATATATATATATACATATATATATATATACATATATATACATATACATATACATATACATACATACATACATACATACATACATATAGAGGCAGTAGTAGAGATGTAACCCATGCGGGGTGATGCATCACACGGCACTCCGAGGATTTAGGTGAATTCAAAGCAAGTTTATTGCTAAATCCTCGGAGTGCCGTGTGATGCATCACCCCGCGTGGGTTACATCTCTACTACTGCCTATCTACCTCCAGCAAAGGCACCCAGGTATATGATTTCAAGACAGCGGAGTGCCGGGTCGACACCACATATATATATATATATATATATATATTTATATATATGCAGTCATCTCCAGTTCATATATTACCCTTTCCAGTGTGATTTCTTCATATTCATAGTCTGCATCTGTTCCATTTACCTACAAAATATAAAAAAAGAACATAAAAAGCATTTACTGCAAGATACTGAAAAATCTGAAATATATTGATTTTCTTATGACAGATCAGCATCAAAAGGGTAAATTACTGAGAATTGCTGATTATAAATAATTTTTGGTGCCCATATATTGCAATAATATGCTACTAGAAAAAGTAGCAGCTACACAAGTCAGAAGCGTTTTTTTTTTTAAATCTCCAATTCTAATTACAACCGTCATATAGGACTTTTGGTCTAGTTACTATTGGTCTAGTTATGATGAAATTACTTTTAAATGAAAGGGTCAGAAGAACGGCCAGACCAACTCAAGTTGACAGGTAGGCCCCCGTTATTTAAATAGTCAAGTATTACTACAGTGGCATCCAAAATATCATCTCAGAATGCACAGCTCATTGAACATCGAAGTGAAAAAGCTACAGCAGTGGAAGACCGCACTTGTGAGATTGAAATAAGAAACAGTGGGAGCAGGCTCTCCAAAACTGAACAATGAAAAACTGTTTCCTTATCTGTAGAAGCTCAATTACAGCTGTTACATGTGGATAGTATGGTCAGAATATGGAATAATGAATCCATGGATACATATTCATCCTGCCTTTTGTCAACTGTTCAGGCTGGTGACTGTTGTAATAATGTGATGAAATTGTCTTGGCATACATTAGGGGGAAAATTTACCAAGATGTGTATTCTACTTCCCATGTGATGTTGCTATGGGCAACCAATCAGATCCTGTCTACCATCTTCTAGAGGGTGCTAAATAAATAAGTAGATTCTGATTGGTTGACCATAGCAACATCACATGTGAAGTAGAATACACATCTTAGTAAATTTCCCCCTAGGTCTCCTAAAACCATTTAAGCAATGTTTACATGCTGTAGCCTAAGTATGGTTACTGCTCATCTGCATCTCCTTATGTCGCAATTTACCCACCGATGCCACAAAGCACACATATTAAGCTGGTTCCATGAACACAAGTACAAGTTCATCATGATATTTCACGTTGTGTTTTTCCATGTCAGATTGTGTACCCACCGCTTCTAAGGGAACCAGCCGGTGAGTGGTGCTACACTTCCACCGGAAGAAGCAGAGAATACCCGGGCTGGCGATTCCACGCAAATGGACGGTGATCCCCGCGAACATGGAAAGGGCAGGATGTTTGGGGGGTAAGTTCTTTCTATTTAATGCACTTCTCATAGTGCATATATGCACAGTATATCTGCGTGGCCAACCAGAAATGGTTGTTTACGATGCAGCATCATGGCATCGTACATAGCACTGTTGTCCCCTACATTGTATAACTGTGTAAGCACAGCACAATGTAGATTCCAGCTGCATAACAATTGGCTGGGAATACATCACTCTAATGCTGGGGTAGTCAACTCCGGTCCTTGAGAGCTACCAACAGTTAACATTTTCCAGGTCTCCTCACAGAATCACAAGTTAAGTAATTCTCTCTACCTTTTGTAATTTGTAAGTGAGTAACGAGTGCACCTAATAGGTGGTCTAGAAATCATGAACTGTTGGTAGCTCTCGAGGACTGGAGTTGGCTACCCCTGCTCTAATGTGTACCTGGCCTAAGAGCTCTAGTTTGATGGTAACAATGTGTTGAATGCAAATAGAACTGCCCCATTCCTACACAGTTATGCTTCAAAGCAATCAAATAGAAAGACTAAGTGCTGCTCGGCATGGTTATTATTCCTATTATGTAGCTTACAATAGCCATTGTGGGAGATGTTAGCACTTTATGAATGAATACAAAGATCCTGTATCTGTGCAACAATAGACAGAAACAAAATATGTTCTACAGAAGCAGCCATTTTAGTTGTAATTTTCCTTCCAAAGCACCAAGTTTAAGGAGGTGCCATAACAGACACACGTTGCGACCGTATGAAGTATAGCCTTTATTACTCTGGCAAATTTGTCCAGGCAACCTTGTGGAGAATGAAATGCGATACCGCACACAAGTTTCTAATGAAGCCACTGGGAAAGAATACAGACGATATTAAACTTCATGAATACTGAAAATTTAATGCACAGCTTTTGTTTATAGTGAAATGAACCAGGAAAGGGCTGGAATTCCTTTAGAAAATCAATAGCCATCAGCTAATTACATGGCCCGTTGCTTTGTTCGTCAGCTGTGTTTGTAAATAGTTTTCCTCAATTTCAGGTTTACTGCACTTGTGCACTGTACAACAATGATGCATTTTGTGTGCCGCACACAAAGAAAACATGCAACCTTCAATAGACTGCAATGTGGATTCGGAACAATACATTATTCTCACGTATCAAGCTTAAGAGCAGACCATCTTCAAGAAACCTAATAAGGACAACTCTTTATGCCTGGACAGAGCTAAGACTATGTATGTAATGTCAAACATTCCAGATATCAGAAAATCAATGGAACTGGTAAGGTGATCTCACATGGTGCAACTTACATAGGGCGGAGTGTCTAGGTTATCTGTGTTTACAATCACTGGTGGAGGATTTGCCTAGGAGAAAGTAAAGAAAATAAGTCAAGTGGTATTCATTAAAAATATTTAACATTTTGGGAATGCCCCCGCCCCCCCCCCCCCCCCTGAAAAAGTAACAGGCCTCTTGTTCTTAGAGCCTATAGACCAGTGTTTTTAACCTCTGTTCAACTCACAGCATATGAAAGAAGATTTTAATATTGCCAAGGCACACTACCAGACCCCCACAGAAAATTGTCCCTCATATGAAAAAAAAAAAACAATCACACTGTTCCCCACAGGTAATACAAAAAAAATGGAACATGAAAACAAATATTACTTTGGCCCCCCATAAAAAACTGCATTGTCCCCCATAGAACACAAAAAGAAAAAACACATTGATCCCCAGATGATTAGCAGATGACAAGAAGGAGGAGAAGCAAGCAGTCAGATCTGGACCCATTTAACGTCAGAGATGAGTGGTCTCATATGCCCAGGAGAGAGGACTGGAGCAGGAAGAGACCAGTGAATAACAGTTGAACTGGTGTGGACATCTCTAGCTCAGGGGGCACACATGAGAACAACTCAAGGAACACTAGTGTGCCAAGACACAGTGGTTGAAAAAACACTGCAATAGACAATGAAGTCTGACATTTTGGTTAGCTTCGGTTATTACTACTTCACTGGGAAACAGTGACCACAATGGGCAATTTTACATCAGGCATTTTCTAACTGCTAAATTTTTAAGGTGCATTCCAATGAACATTTCTTTAAAATGGCTTCATTTTAAATGTGATGTGATAAATGTGTTGTAAATATAGAGGCTTAACACAAATACAGCAACTAGTTAGCTTGGCTAAGTGCCTCTGCAGATGGAAAACCTACCACAGACTGTTACTAAACAAGATGACCCAGTAGGACATGATGGTACGGTATGTGCAACGCAAAGTACACACTGGGAAAGCATCAACTGTTCAGTCGAATGGCCAATCTATATTATAAGCAAATCAATGGGTATATTCTAACAATAGGTCTTAAGGTGCCCATACACGTTACAATTATTGCATACAATATTGAATACAATATCGCATCTCATCGCATCTCGGTTTTGCGATGAGATGAGATTAGATGAGATCTAGTACAAAAAAGTATGTGCAGCACATACTTTTTATACTAGATCTCATCTCATCACAAAACCGAGATGCGATGAGATGCGATATTGTATTCTCCCTCCTTTCAACTCGCATGGGGAACAATACAGGGATGTCCTCTTTCCCCTGTCTTATTCACCCTGGCGATCGAACCTCTGGCCTGTTTGATTAGGCAGTACCCTGGAGATATAGGATTTGGGATAGGAGCCCGGACAGAAGCGGTATTGTTCTACGCGGATGATATATTGATTTTCTTAAAGCATTATGCATCGTCCCTTCCTTTAGTCCTGAAGTGGATTGAGGAATTCTGAGAATTCTCCGGATTCCGAATTAATTGGACAAAATCAATTATTTTCCCAGTAGGGGACCCTGTTAATTACTCCCCATCCTCTCCCGCTACAATGGGTTTCAACGTTCAAATATTTTGGTATCTCTATATCCCGGGACCCTAAAGACTTTGATTGGCTAAACATTCAACCGCTGTTTGAATGGTTAGGGAAAAAAATAAAACCATGCAGTAAATTACCTTTAATAGTAACAGGAAGCGTAAACCTGGTGAAAATGTCAGTTCTTAATAAATTCCTATACGTCATCCAGCAAGCACCAAAATCACTATTTAGAAAATGTAATAGTATAATATCCTCATTTATTTGGAACGGTGCCCGTCCGAAGATTCAACTTTATTTAATGAGGGAAAGGGCAAATGGCGGCCTGGGACTCCCCGACCTTAGAAGGTATTACATTGCTTCGCAATCAGTGCAATTAAGACCATGGTTAAGAGAGGAGGAACAAGGTAGTGATATGGTCAGAGCATTAGTGGCAGTCTCTACGCCAGACATCAGCCCCCTGCATAGGATTTTACAGGGCCATAATTTACCTGGGGATCTACCGTTAGTCTCACAAGCTATGAAAATATGGCGAGAAGCAAATCAAATTTTGGGAATATAACATCTGGATAATGAATATCTAATAGAAGATCTGCTTACACCCAGGGAAGCTAAAGCCATACAGATCAGAGAGGCTTGGCACCCTTTCTCTGTAACCACTCTTACCCAAGTTTATAGCCCAGAAGGCCTCAAATAATTTCTACAGCTAAAAGAGGAGTTCAACTTACCTAGAACATATTTTTCCGTTATTTACAATTAAGGAGTGTCCTAGAAGCATATTTTCCCAATCTCCCCCCCTCATTTGGGGAACACCCGATAAAAAAAATAGTAAAATCAACCGAAAAAAAGGTCTCAAGGATATATAGAAATCTAGAAAAAATGAAGAATAATGACGGGTTAACGTCATTAAGAGGGAAATGGGAGGAGGATGTGGGGGATTTAAGCGATGAGGAATGAATAGTTGCAAAGACCTCAGTGGCTAAGGCCACAAATTCGCTTCGCTCCGCATTCAACAGACTCAACTTTTTATTTTTCATAGATCATATATGACAGCCACGAAACTAGCTAAATTTGCTGGGAGGGCATCGTCAACTTGCCCTAAATGTGGAATCCTTCCTGGAACTTTTATACATTTAATATGGGAGTGCAGGCTGGTAGCCGAGTTCTGGGATATGACATTTTCCTGTAAGTGTTGCATATTAGGAATAGTGGGAGTAAGGAGTCGGATAAACAAAAGCATATATAAACAGTCTATGTTCAATCGCGAAGGTAATAGTCGGGAGGGCATGGATGTCCAACAATGCCCCAGACTTCGATGACTGGAAGTCACTAGTTACACTTATCGGTCTGTCGTAACACTTTAAGCAAATTTCACCAAATATGGAATCACTGGACACTATCGGTCTTTTATAAGGACATTAATCTCCACTAAATATATACTTCTGGTCACAAGATAAGCACGTCTTAAGACATAGGAACCACATTGATTAGATATGATCACTTATTACACTGATGGCAATAACCATCACACTTTCTAACAATTCGATTAGAAAAGGGAAATAACATGTAGAGAAGGCTTCTCTGAGCGAATGTCGAAACCTAAAAAGAGATACTCACTTGACAGCAACCACTATGTATAAGCTTGTCCCTGCAGTAAATAGAGCCAGATATAGTTCCCTGGTATAAGACCAAGTGACCATTTTCAACCATTTAAGGCAGGTAAAATAAAGGGAGGTCAGTTAGATAAAATTCCCCAGAACCCCCCATTAATCCCATACTGCGAGAAGTGTTATGAATCAAAATAATTAAGAACAGTAAATGCAAAGTGTAAATTACCTTTGCGAAATGAGAATAAGCTAAATGTATGTGTACCTATGTATTGTGATGTTTTTTGTTTTTGTATGGTCATGCAAATGTAATTTTGTCAAATTAAATAAAGATAAAGAGTTTAAAAAAATATTGTATGCAATAATTGTAACGTGTATGGGCACCTTTAGAAGGACATCGTTCACAGACATATTGCTTAGACTCTGCTGCACATCCGATTCCCAATATATCTGCATATATATTGGTGCATCTGGCTGTGTGCATGGGCGACCGGCTGCCCGCTCATACACTTTCTGCATGGGGACTTGTGTCACAGCTGCCCAGGCACATTCAAATGCCGCCCATCTGGATGACAGGACAGACCTATGGAACTAATCACTAAGTGTTTATGCTTACCTGAAATCGGCCACTCTGTTGGGTGTGACACGTCGTGTGTTCCCAACATAAACTGGAGAGTCACAAGTAAACTACCCTGAGGGAAGTCCTACAAGCATGTGAATAGTGTGACTGCCATACATAGCAATTTACCCTGCTACCTAATTTCAGGGAAGACCATAAAAAAAATTCCATCAGTATTTCCCATGTGGAGTTATTTAATCAACATTTGAGAAAAATCAGTGCTCATCATAAGTTTGTAATTCTTGTAATGCCGCCCATACGCGTCCCGATACGGGCGTGCGTTCCGTGCTTAACTAGCGCGCATCGCATTGCATTGCCCGTGCATGGGTTGTGCATGAAATGCGATGCAATGTGATGAAAACTAAGTACAAAAAGTATTTGCAAGCACATACTTTTTGTACTGTGCAATGAGGTGCCGCAGGAGCGCGCACCTCAAAGCACACATCGGACCCGCCGGGATCACAGCGTGTATGGGCTGCTTAAGTTCAGGTACAGTATGTTTTATTCTGAAAATATAGCTACCATAAATCATTCCAAGTTTTTTTTACTCACCCCTAGAGGTATGGCTCTAGGCAGATCACATCTAGCAAGAATAGCGAAATCTCACACATGCTCATTGGAGCAAGCTAATCAGGGAGAAAATGCACAGGTGCCCATACACGTTACAATTATTGTATACAATATCGCATCTCAGTTTTGCGATAAGATGAGATAAAATCTAGTACAAAAAGTATGTGCAGCACATACTTTTTGTACTAGATCTCATCTGATCTCATCGCAAAACCGATATGCGATGAGATGCGATATTGTATACAATATTGTATAAATAATTGTAACGTGTATGGGCACCGTAGCACTAGGCTAATGTGCTGTGTGCTAAAGCGGGGATCCACAGAGTGGGTCTGGTATAACACCCCAACAGTCAGGATTCCGACAGTCATTAACCCGAAGTCAGAATCCTGTCTGTGTGGACTCAGACAGCGGGACAAGTGCAAGGAAGCCCCTTGCATGGACCCCCATGAGGGAGAATAGCCGCTGCCCATGTGTCGGGCTTTTAGAAGTTGGGATTCTGGTGAGTTCTCCGGCACCCAACCAGAGTGAGGAGTTTTCGCTCTCCAGCTCCTGTGGACAAGATGTTACTTGCCTCCATAATACATCTCCCCCACATTGACCAAAAGTATCAGTATCGGAGCCTTGAAAGTAATAACATATTATAGATATTTCTACTTCAGAAAATAAGGCACATTACTTTGTCCGGTACTCTTTACCTATCACGGCGCCCATCGCGGGTACATTTATGTCTGGCCACGACGCGACCGACGCGATTTCCCATTGAAACCCATGTTAAACATGGAAATCGCGTCGGTCGCATCGCGGCCGGCCATAAATGTACCCGCGATGCCCGCGACGCGATGCACCCGATTTCCCATAGCAATCAATGTTAAATGGCCCGACCGACGCGATTTTACTGTTAAATGCCTCAATGGACCTGATGTGGCCATAGGAAACAATGTTAAATGGGCCACAGAGGCCAAATAGGCAACCTTGACTGGGAAATGGCCCCCCCAATTGTTACCGCCACCCCACGATCAACGTGAACCCGAAGCGTGGCGAGCGCAGCGAGCCCGCGAGGGGCGGCGGTACGCGTCCTCCGACCTTTTCATACCCCCACTATCCACGTCGGCGTGGAGTTGAGAATAGAATAGTGTGGCGAGCGCAGCGAGCCACCGAGCCCGAAGCGTGGCGAGCGCAGCGAGCCCCGCGAGGGGACGCGGATACCTTCACAGCTATACGCGTCCCCTCGCGGGCTTCACAGGTGTCCATGGCGACGCGGACACCTGTGAAGCCCGCGAATGTACGCGTTTACCTGTGAAGGTATCCGCGTCCGCTCGCCACGCTTCGGGCTCGGTGGCTCGCTGCGCTCGACACACTATTCTATTCTCAACTCCACGCCGACGTGGATAGTGGGGGTATGAAAAGGTCGGAGGACGCGTACCGCCGCCCCTCGCGGGCTCGCTGCGCTCGCCACGCTTCGGGTTGACGTTGATCGTGGGGTGGCGTAAACAATTGGGGGGGCCATTTCAGAGTTCAGGGTAACTATTTGGGCTCTAAGGCCCATTTAACATTGTTTCCTATGGTAAAATCGGGTCCATTCAGCCATTTAACATGAAAATCGTGTCCATCGGGCCTTTTAACATTGATTCCTATGGCAAATCATGGGCATCGCGTCGCGGCCATTGTGTGCACATTTATGGCCGGCCGCGACCGACGCGATGTCCATGTTTAACATGGTTTTCAATGGGAAATCGTGGACAACGCGTCGGTCGCGTCGCGTCCGGGCATCTTTAGCCCGCATACGACGCGACCGACGCGATTTTTTACCTCACGATGCCCACGATCAAGATCGTGGGCGCCGTGCTAGGTAAAGAGTACCCTTTGTCCGCCTAAAATAGGAATGCACAAAAAGCCCTTTGTTAAAAACTTTTTGAAGTTATAGCAATCCTGTTACAATATGTTAAATGCTGGAAAATCGAGTTCTTGCCAAATGTAAAATAACCTAACAAAAGGGTTTATGGTTAAACAACATAGTTAATTCCGGGTGATATACTTTATATCAATTTCTAAGTCAACACCAAAAGGTGTACATGCACAAAGTCGACACAGGAAAGGTTGAGATGAAAAAGGTTGACATGCACACGGTCGACAGTGACAAAAGGTGTACATGCAAAAGGTTGACATGAGTTATTACCTTTTTTGGTGTCCGTGTTGACACCTCAGCATGTGGACCCCAAAAGTGTGCCACATCACCTGCTATGATTTGGGCCACATATGTTAAAGCATGAAAAAGTAAATAAAAAAATGGGGAAAAAAAATTCCCTAAAGACCTTTTGACCATATGCATGTTGATCATATGGTGTTAACCGATTGGCTGTAGACTTAGCATACAGATCCCATTAATTAAAGTTTATACAGTATGGAAAAGCTCCAAAAGTAACATACACACTGAGAGGCTTTCCCTCTGCCCGGCACCGACGGAGGGGGGAGGACGGCTTTGCATAGTGCAGTGCTATGCAAAGCCACCCCTCAAAGCCGCTCATCTGCTGGTATAACCATCAGGTGAACGGCTATTCCGGCGAGGATGCGGGAGCACGCAGCAGCGCTCATCGCCAGGGCATACACACTGGGCAGCTTTGAGCTGAAAGCCGCTTAAACCTGCTGTTTTGAGCAACTTTCATCTCAAAGTCGCCCACTGTGTATGGGCCTTTAGACAGGGAAAGCTGGCACCAATCAGAGAAGACAGGGGTGGGGGGGGGGGGGGCAAACCCTCAGCAGTCTATAGGTGACTTCATATTTTAAGAGATCAAAGTGTTATGGAAATATAATTCTATTTCAAAACACAATCTAATCTTATAACACCTACAGCTTACAAAGCCCTAGAAAAATAGGACGGAGAATGGCGGTACCAATCACACATAAATCTTGTAGATTAATGTAAGCATACCATATTTCATGTTACCATTACACCAGGGAAGTGGTGTGCAGTTATTTTTACTTGAATTTAAAGTTGTGTGATCAGTTCTGGGATGAACCAAAATTCTATTAACTTTGCAGCTAGTCAGAGGGCAGTATTCAATGAAAAAGTTCTCCGTGCATGGAGAGCGTTTTATTTCGCTCTCCATGCACTCTCCGTGTTCCGGAGGGCTCTCTGCCACTCCTGCTCCCTCTATTCAATGTGGCTGATGCTCTCCGCCACTCGCGGAGAGTCTTAACCCCTGCAGGGAGCAGGGAGCTTTCAGGGAGCCGGAAGCAGCCAGAGAGATTAAAGTCTCCCTGGCTGCTCCAGAGGACTGTGGAGGGGAGGGGGGCTCTCCAGGACCCAGGCTGCACCCCCCTATAGCCAGCGGGGGACCCAGTATTCACTGCACCCGTTTGTGCATAGTTACGTTCGGGTGCAGTGAATATATGAATATCTAATGAGCGGCTCGAGCGCTCCGGCCCCCTGCTGGCTGCACTGTGTAAAAAAAAAAAAAAAAAAAAAAATTTAAAAAAATATTTTTTTTTTAATTAAATATATATTCATGTGCTTATTATAAGCACATGAATAAAAATAACATGCTCCTTCACAGAAAAAAAAAACTGATTTTTTGACACCAAAATTTCTTAAAAAAACCTTTTAGTTTCAAAGTTCACATTCCAGCTCTCCATCAAAAGATGGAGAATTGCTACACGGAGAGACACGGAGAAAGTCACTTAGAAAGACGGAGAACATTTCACATTGAATAGGGTTGCTCGCTTTTGGAGAGCAAAATGCTCCGTCCAAGGCGAACAAAGCACAAGTTCTCCACAAAACACGGAGAACTTTTCTCATTGAATACTGCCCAGAGACTTTATGACATTATAAATTGTGGGTTTGAATTGGTGATGAAACTATGGGAGTCCTTATTTTCATATTTAGATTAGGGAATCCCCTTTACTAATTTGAAGCCTGATCTGCATTTCCTGCAGTTCCAAATAGCAAGATTAGCCATGTGTTATTCAGAGTAAGTTGCTTATATTTCAAACTGCAACACATCTATGTAGCTTGTAACTAATTTAATTTTCGAACATATTTTTGTAGTGATTTACAAAAGTGCAATCCTAAAAGTGTTTTTTATTAGTCTATTCCATATCTGCTCTGGAATAAGCTATTTGATTGCTATGGCCTTGCTAGAAGTAAGGGGTGCCCAGCTAAATGTGTGTTTGTCTGTGTTGCTGAGCTTGCCTAATTGTAACAGTGTTAGTGGCAGTAGCAGCTATTACCTCGTTGGAGGAGAGGGGCTGCTGAGCTGCTGCTGCCCCCCCCCCCCCTCGGGTGCAGCTGCTGCTGGTCCCCGCCGCCTCCATCTTCTTATACCAATCACTGTTGCGGGTAGCCTCTTTGGTACTGCACATTCGCTGGCCCTAGCCTCTATGGGGCTGCTTTGGGAGGGGACCCGTAGAATTGTGTTGACGGTCCCGGGTCCGGCGCATGCTCAGAACCCATTTTTAGGAGTCACAGTGAAGCCAGTGCAGTCTCACAGACTGCATCTGGCTTCGCACAGTGGCAGATTTTACCTGGGGGGCTGCAACCCATGGGTAAAAACCGCCACTGGTTAATGGGATCTATGGCCCCTTCATTTACCACAGGTAGTGGCAGGGAAATATAAAGTGCATAGTACAATGCCAAAAAAATAAATTCCTGTGCTTTTGTGTTTTCCGATGGGGAATGATTTATGTTTGGCTGTTGAGTTTGGAGCACTTCAATTTGAAAAGTGCATTTTGAGACGAATTCACAGCAGTTTGTAGAAATTAATGTTGGTTCAAATCCGTGTTGCAGTGGAGACTATTGAAAGTTCTGCTGAGTTTTGACAATGGTCTATTAATTTGTCCATGTGTTTTGCCATGATTATCACTTGTATTTAAGGAAACTCTGCTGGGTTTTGTGTTCAGTAAATTACCAAGATGTAATCTTTGAAAAACTATAAACACGAATGATAGTAACTTTACCCCTTAGTGCAGGGGCTCCCAATATTTTTCTAATCACGGCACCCTAGAGCAGGCATGTCCAAACTACGTCCCTCCAGCTGTTGTGAAACTACAAGTCCCATAATGCCACCCAGCTAGCTCAATTAAGAACTTGGTTCCTACAGGGGGAAATTGGCTGGGAGTACACTAATAAGTTGTCTTCCTTTTCAATCCCGGGAGGCAGCCCGGCTCAGAGAATCACATCAGGGGAATTAAAAAGTAGTGACCCGCCATTAACGGTACAGGCCATTAAAATCTGGCAAGAGGTAGCCCAAATAATGGGCGTGGATTTTTTAGATAGAGAAGTTCGGATAGTGGATCAACTTACAGATCAAGAAGTGTCTAACCTACAGATCAACGAGGCCTGGCATTCCTATGAGGTCACTAAACTACATCAGATCTTTATCCCAGCGGGGCTTAAATCATTCTCTCAATTAAAACTAGAATTTAATTTGCCCCAGACACATTTTTACAGACACCTACAATTAAGAAGTGTAATCCAGTCACACTTTCCTAAAGATGCCCCGATATTCGGGGACTCTTTAATAAAAACTATATTAATGTCTAGCAATAAAAAAAAGTTAGTCTCTAGGATATATAAGACAATGGGTAAAGAAGTGCATAAAGACGAACTGATGGATCTCCGGGATAAATGGGCACAAGACGTGGGTGAACTTAGTGAGGAAAATTGGTTGAATGCAATGAAATCCACAAATAAAGCCACAAACTCTCTCCGAGTCCAATTAACGCAATTGTATATACTCCATAGATCCTACTTGACGGTAAAAATATTAACCAAATTCCCTAGTAAAGCCGCCGCAACGTGCCCCAAGTGTAGTGATCCCACCGGATCGTTTATGCATCTGATTTGGGAGTGTCAGAGTGTGGCAAAGTTCTGGGAAGAAGTTAAAAAGGTAATAGTAGACACAGGGGTAAGGGAGGAGACACTATCTGTTAAGTGCTGCCTATTGGGTGTAATGGGTGATAATATTGGCGGTAACGAGAAAACTTACATTAATAATCTATGTGCATTGGCGAAAGTCATAATCGGCAGAAATTGGATGGTTGAAGCTGCCCCCGAGTTGAACCACTGGGTTGCACTAGTGAATTACATCTGCAGGCAGGAACAGTCACTGTACGCTAACCGTAGCACGTTAATCAAATTTAAACTAATTTGGCACAAATGGATTAATTCCTCATATTACTATGTTTAATTTAAGGTATACTGTCTTTGGACAGAGTTATTAACCACTGAATGAGGGGTTAGGGTTAGGGTATGGTGGGTTGGGCCACTGTTTGGGATTGCTTAGCACGAAACATAATGAATTAGTATAATAATCACTGGACACAGGGCGCTGGCCTGCTTCGGTCACTGCATCCCCCTAAAAAGTTTGATAGTAGTTAAATTTAATATCGTATGAGAAAACTCATACGGCATGTATATCTCACTTTATAGTATCAACATTTATATATATATATAATGTTTTTTTTTGTCACGTGCACAAGCATTATGAGTTTCACAATTTAAATACTGACAACAGGTGCGGTATAGTGGCACAAACCAGTCGGGGCTGAGATTTTAAGCTAGCAGTTAAAGCCAAGCATCCAATATAACTAACTGGATTAAAAGCTGTATAGATAACTCGTCCCCCTCAATATCGGTCTCAATACATAAATCCACCGAATCGACTCTGGAAATAAGTACAGCCGGGGATTAACTTACAAGAAATCAGGTGACCTAGTATGTCATATTGGAGGCCGCAAGTGCGGCTTGATGATATATAATGGAGGGACGGGGAACAGGCGCAATGAGATAATGAAGTTTATAATATATGTGTATCTAAGCTGGATTTTAATGTATCGTTTGTTAGTATATTATATGTTATGTCCTTTTTTTTTTTATATATATATATATATATATATATATATATGTACTATGGATGATGAAAATATAATAAAGATCTGAAATAAAAAAAAAAAAACAAGTCCCATAATGCCATGCCACAGTTTTGCTATTAGGAAATGCTAAAACTGTGACAAGGCATGCTGGGATGTGTAGTTTCACAACAGCTGGAGGGCCACAGTTTGGACATGGCTGCCCTAGAGTATCAGAATTTTTCCACGGCACTCCTAGGCCCCAAAAAAATATATATCAAATTAAGTAGATTGTGTTTATATGTGCTTCTTAGGTTGTTATGTGGTAAAGGGCAGGATTTGGTTCTGATTGTACACATTTTATGATTGGCAGACACCAGCACTGGTTTTGTCCAGAAATAACTGATCATAAATAATTGAATTGGTCCTGGACGACCAACCCGAGGCACCCCAGGGAGCCTAGACGCACAGTTATGGAAACAATGCCTTAGTGCAGGGGTTCCCAATCTTTTTTGAATCACGGCACCCTAGAGTATCAAAATTTTTTCACGGCACCCCTAGGCCAAAAATAAATTTATTAGATTGAGTTTATAGGTGATTCTTTGGGTCAGGTATGTGGTAAAGGACAGGATTTGCTTCAGTTTGTACACATTTTATTAATGGCAGCCACCAGCATTGCTTTTGCTCATAAAGAATTAACCATTAATAATTTGAGTTGGTCCTGGACTACCAACCCAGGGCACCCCTGCATGTGTCCCGAGGCACCCCAGGGAGCCGCGGCACACAGTTTGGGAACCACTGCCTTAGTGTATAATATTCAGCTCGGTCCTCACTGAATCAAGTAATGAAGATCTGCATAAATTGCATTCTTGATGCTAGTTTAATACAGACAAAGTGAATCAAATTGCAAAATATGGTCATAGTCAGACCTCTGCGAAACATGCTGGGGTCCATGACAATTGGTATGTGTGAAGATGAATAAATGACATGCTGATATTGTGAAGAAGGGGGCAAAATACTGGATATTGAGCAAACAGTACCTATTACCTCATTACGGCTTTAGTGGACTAGAGGGTATTTTTAATAAAGGTTGATTAATGGCAATTTCTACAGTGGCTAAAAACATTTACTAACAGTTAAAGGTTAATTTTTTTAAAAATTGCCTGTTTGTGAATTTGTGTTTTAGCCCCTTAAAATATAACTTTGATTTAGACGGATTTCCATAGACTTAACTGATGGAAGTGGACATTAAAACAGTAAATGTTATGAAACTACAAGTCCCATTATGCCTTGCCTCAGTTATGCTATTAGGTATGCTAAATCTATTGCAAGGCATGCTGGGATGTGTAGTTTCACAATAACTGGAGGGTCAAGGTTGGACATGCCTGCCCTATATGTTAATGTAGTGGAATCCCTCTAACTTGAAGTAACTTGCAGCCTCCCACCCTTTCAGCTGGCAGAGTCAGAAGCTGTGTGTATGATGGAGAGGTCTCTCCATAAGATAAAGGCTACTAGTCTCAATTTGCCTGCTGGTGTAACCTGCAGTCCGTATTGGGGCTGCAGCTGGCTGTATTGGGTGGGCATACCACTGAAGCGTGATGTGTCGTGGGACTATTGTCCAAGATGTAGTCTATTAGCAGGTGTGCTGGGGAATGCCCTACAGGAAGGCAACTCCAGCAAGGTTAAGCCTGAAGAAATGATTGACTGATCCATTCAGGGTCTGGTGACTTTGTGCCCGATTCAAACCTGATCGCTGGGCTGCAAGTTTTCTGGGCCCAGTGATCAGGTAAACGTCGCCACACACACACACACACACACAAGCAAATTCCTGCCTATGAGCACAGCTGCGATTTGATGCCTAGCACATCATTTACCATCGAATGGTTTTCCCCTCATAGCGGTGAGTAAGCCAGGACTTACAGATGCTGCAATGTCCACGGGGAGAAGATGGCCGCTGCAGACGTCACTGGCCCTCCCTCCCAACAGCGGTGGAATGCCTGCGTTTTCTGGGGAACTTCCAGAAAATGCAAGGTAACCTCTCCCAAATGGCCACAGGGTGTCAATCACCCTGCAGGTAGCCATCCTTCTTGCAAAATGCAATGTGACAAAACTGCTTGAGGTAACTACGCTGATTAATATTATGCTTGACATCTAAATATCTGTGTGCTAAGGAGTATGCATTTGTATGTGGCTTTTTCACACAATGGACTTTGGGCCTTATTCTAGTTCACTCTGACAAAATCCTTCTTAGATGGACAAAACCATGTGCACTGCAGGTGGGGCAGATGCTACTTGTGCAGAGAGAATTAGATTTGGGTGGGGCTTTACTTCAAAGTGAGATCTATATTGCAGTGTAAAAATAAAGCAGCCAGTATTTACCCTGCACAGAAACAAAATAACTCACCCAAATCTAATTCTCTCTGCACATTTTACATCTGCCCCCCCCTGCAGTGCACATGGTTTTGTCCATCTAAGAAGATTTTGTCAGAAAGAGTGAACTAGAATAAGGCTCTTTATTCAGATATGATAGCAGTACAATTTTTTGGGAAAATGGGCAAAACCATGTGCACTGCAGGTGGGGCAGATGTAACATGTGCAGAGAGTTAGATTTGTGTGAGTTATTTGGTACTTGTTTAATAACCGGGCGCCCGATTTTTTTATTGTATTGCATCGCATTGCATCGCATTGCACCGCATGCGTACATGGCATACAATTCATGCAATGCGATTTTTCATTGTAAAGACCAGATTTATATATTTATATAGTCACCCATGGATGATTTCATACCCCCACTATCCAACTACGCATGAAGTTGATTTTATATAGCGTGGCGAGCGCAGCGAGCCCCGCGAGGGGACGCAGAATACTTGTAAAGTAATCCGCATCCGCTCGCCACGCGCTGCGCTCGCCACACTATATAAATTCAACTCCATGCGTAGTTAGATAGTGGGGGTATGAAATCATCCATGGTTGACTATACAATCAGGTCTTTACAATGAAAAATCGCATTGCATGCCTTTAGTGGCATGCAATAAAAAAAAAAATCGGGAGTCCAGATAATACACAAGTACCATTTATTTTGTTTCTGTGCAGGGTAAATACTGGCTGCATTATTTTTACACTGCAATTTAGATTTCAGTTTGAACACACCACACCCAAATTTAACTCTCTCTGCACATGTTACATCTGCCCCACCTGCAGTGCACATGGTTTAGCCCATTTTTCAAACAAATTTGTACTGCGATCAGATCTGAATAAGGGCCAAAGTTCTGTTGTGCAACATAAGTGTCACATATCAAATTAATCTGAGAAGTCTCAAAGTGGTTTAATCGCATTACAACAAATCTAAAAAAAAAAAAAATTGTCTGAAAGACACACACAAAAAAAAGAAAAAACACAACGGGCACATCAAAAATCTCAGAGGGCCTAGTGCAGGCATGTCCAAACTATGGCCCTCCAGATGTTGTGAAACTACAAGTCCTGCACAGTTTGCTATTAGGGAATGCTAAAATAATTGCAAGGCATGCTGGGATGTGTAGTTTCACAACAGCTGGAGGGCCGCAGTTTGGACATGCCTGGCCTAGTGGCTCACTCGCAACATACTTCTCAGACTGCATAGCATATTGAGACTAGGTGTATAAGGAAAGTTAAGGAATTCTAAATGGGTTTTGCTTTAGCTGGTTGTGAATTTAAGGTTATTCATGTATGTTATGAAATTTTTCAGTGATTATCCTGTTCCTTGCCTGATGACTAGGAAATAGAATTTGACAGCAGATCAGAACCACTTGGCCTATCTAGTCTTCTCTTTGCATGTACATGCACACTAGAGTATATTGTGTCAGAAGACCATTAACTGAACAGTAGCAGCCCATACAAGCACAGGTAGAAGATATAAACTCCACAGAAAATCATTGTGACTATTAAGCCCATGACTTCAGTGCTGTGAGGCAGTAATGCTATTATCCTTGCTGCCCATCATCAATGTAGCACCAGCATAAAAAAGGAGCCTTAGTACATGTGCATGTAATAACAGTAAGTGAGCCTCCTGCAGGAGGGGATGGTGACAGTTATTAGGAGACTGAGTGGCACCATGATGAGAATTTCTTGCTGGGCTATCCTTCTCTACATAGCTTATATACTTAGGCCATTAGGATTCTTCCCACATCTAGTTGGTGGTGTCCTCATTCCTCGCCAGCATTCTCCGAAAGCAGAAGTTTGGGGACTACGTTGCATCACTTCCGGTGCGCTCTACGTGCGGTCCATGACCAAGGCATTTGAAGCTTTCATTCAATGCATTTGATATGGACACAAGTAGCACTGACCAGAAGTGTCAACTTCGGAGAAGAATGGTTTTTTTATGTAGCATTTTGGCAAAAGGCAGAAAACTGGAAAGACTTTGCAAGTAGGTTTCACTTCTTCAGTAGTTTATCTTTAATGTTATAATTTGGAAGCTTGTGGTATTGACTGCGTGTAACTGAATATTTGAAGAGACTCTTGCATATATGGTTCTTTGACCAACAATTCTATACCCCATCAATTCCCTTTTTTCCCCCCTTCCTTTCGGTCAACTAGTTTTATTATGATCTTTTTGTTATTCTGGATACCTAAAAGTGAGGCTTTCTTTATGAAGTTTTATTTTATTCTTTTGCATATTATATTATGTATAATTTCAGGCATTATGTAATTTGTTGAAAAATTCAAACATCATTCTATGCCCCACTGATACACCTGGTAAGTAAGATTTAAGTACAAATTTGAAATGGAGAGACAATTAGATGATAAAGTTTACCATTTATTAACGTAAATTTTCTGGATGTCCTGAGAATTCACACTTACGTGTATAAGCGCACTAAAAGAAAAACTATTCTTCATGCAACCAGCTTTCACCCTAAAGATTTAAAATGTGACCTGCCTTATTCGTCATTTATTAGAGCGAGACGCATATGCAGTGACTGTTATAAAGCAATTGAGCATATTGATAATTTACTACACAATTTTTTGACCTGTGGTTACTAGCAGGCCCCATTTACACTTGCCAAAACACTTAAAGTGCCTTGAGTCCTGTTGGAGAAAGTGCGCTATATAAATAAAACAAACTCAATATACCTGGGGGAAAATTGTTCAAAACTAAGAAATGCATGGGGGGAAAAAAACAAAAAAAACTACCATGGCTTAATAACTTTAACACTAGAAGTAACAAAATCACAGGTATTCTGGCTAAGAAGGTGTGGTTCATTGTTAAAAGTGATACGGCTTTAAAATTTAATGTCATGGATATCAATCGGTCTTATAAGAGGGAACTAGTAAAATCCAAAGTCTCTGGTTTCGGATAAGAATCACGTACTAGTTTTATACAAACTCCTCGTTTTATATTTTGGACATATGTAGTAAATATTGCTCTAAATTATATTAATGTAGCCATGTTCGGATAGGTGTTCCATGAACTTCCAGTACAGCGATACATTCACAGTAAATGAAACGCATTTGTTTCCTCCAGCGCAGCACCTTGCCTGGGCGTGGAGCGCATGACAATGTTTGGTTGCAAACTGGTCGCCACCCCTCTCTGGTTGTGCAGACATTTCCTTTAATGCATTCCACGATGGTAGTACACACGACATGTATGTGTACCGTGAATGATGGTGCGGTTTAAAATGTCGGTTCTGTGAGCAGAGCGGGCTATACTCTAGGGCAGGGCTGGGCAATTGCGGCCCTCCAGATGTTGATGCACTACACATCCCAGCATGCCTTGCATCAGTTTCAGCATGGCCACATAGCAAAACTATTGCAAAGCATCCTGGGATGTGTAGTTCATCAACATCTGGAGGGCCGCAATTGCCCAGCCCTGCTCTAGGGGGTCGATCCTATTCGGGTTAGAGTTGCCATTCAGGTGCTGTTTAAACACTGAAAACGGCACCTGAAGTAAGCTGATCTAGCACCCTGCGCTGGGCCGAATTCGCTTACAATTGCTTGCACCCCTATGGAGGTGCGAGCACTGTTAAGCAAATTTAGTCTGTCATAAAGTGCACCCGGTGCCATGATGATTCGCAAGTGCAAATCATCCGCACCAAATAGGATCGACCCCCTAAGAAAGTGCACTAGGAGTTTATGGATTGCTACTATTTTGGTGTTTAAGGACATGATTTTTCGTACATATAAACACTATGAAACAGCAGGTTTATGATGTGGGAGGTACTCAGTGGTGATTGGTGGGTGTTCTTTAAAAGGTGAAGGGTAAGATTATGCACTAGAGAAGCTGGATATGGGGTTTTGAAAAGGTCTGAGAGCAATGTCGCCCAATTAGCGATTCTTTACCATTTAAACTGGCTGGTAGTGAATCAATGACTATATATAAAATGTATCTATCTAGGTTTGAAAAGTCCAAGACCTGTTTCTATAAGACATACTGTATTGTACAACCATTAAAATAGGATCTCTTATTGGCATCTAATGCATCTTGCCGTCTAGTGGAAAATCTACACCTATATATTCCCAGCATGGAAATATAAGCAGATTTGTTTGTAGGGTCATAAATCTATATTCAGTCATGTCACTGTCTCTTAATGCATAAGCGGCTAAAACGTAAAACTAATTTTCTGCTAATGATGTCTAAATATTAGGATGAAATAGCCTGTATTTACCTAACACAGAAGCAGCTGCTTATTACTTATCAAACACTTTACTTTGTAGGTCTCGATAATGTGATGCCTTAAAGTGGTTTAGCTGGGCTGACCTGTAGGTCCCGTGCTTTAGACTTGGAGGGACATGAGATCACCTGGACATGGTAGGTAGGCCTCAATATTACTAAAACTGCAGAAATATTACTATCATCAATGTTTAGAGAGTGCATCAGTAATTTCCTTTTGTGTGTGACACTAAACCTAATGAGGTCGTACCATGCCGATACTTGTAAAGTTAAGCTGGGTACACACTAGACGGCATTTTAAATGTATTTTCCAATAACGACCATTCGATATGACAAATTCTTAAAATAGTTCAGTGTGCACTAGCAAACTCCTCTGTCGTCTGTACAGGTAGCTGTATTTAGGAAATCAATGGCCACATATTACTGGATGTGGCCACTGATTACACTATATAATTTGTCCGAGAACATCAGGGAAAACGTGAGCAACATTGTATTGTTTGCATGTCATCTAGTGTGTACCTGGCATTAGGATGTGCAATCGAGGTCCACTATATGTGTCTGGGTGATGCCTGTTAAGAGACCTGACTTTCTGGTTAACTATAAATAACTTAAGGGCCCCATACATCATCAATTAATTGTGACAATCCTGAGATCTGGAGATGATTGCCACCATTAATTTTAGATGTGTGGGCTCCCCCTTTTGGCAATCCAAATCAAAAATTAATAGGGATCGCCAATCGATTGTTTAATCAGATTTTTAAACATGCTTAATAATCTGGTATTATCTGCGGATCTTTTTTATATGTGTGGGCATTCCCAATTCGTGTTCTTCATCTATTTACATTATGAACAGCTGAAATGACAATCGATTGGGCAATTTCCAGATATGAAGATGCAATCTTTAGATGGAAAAATGTGCCGATTACTGAAATAAATCTGTAATGTGTGGGCAAAGTCAGATAGATTGTAAAATCCATTTATCTGGCCAAAAAATCCCTGGATCTGGAAGTCCATTAATTGTGATTGCTGATGTATGGGGCCCATTACTCTGCATAAGATATCTGTGCCTTGTTCCTAACATCAGGAGCATAGATTTGTTGGTATCACCAGTTTGAATGCTTATAAAAACAAAAGCGATGTACTCTTTCACATTAGTGACTGCACAAGTCTATAGAATATATCTTAAAATTAAATCTATATTAATATCTATATCGAAAACCATTTGTTTAATATAAATTATATTTTACAGTCTTCCAGTAATTATTTATTCCATCTAAAACAGCAGCCTTCACACTGAGGACACAAATTAAAAAGCAGTGCCTTTAACTTAAATGAATAGGTCAGGCTAATGACAGATCCCCTTTTAACTTGGAACACTATGGGGTATATTCAATTAGTGTCAGATCCAATCCGACATTCTATTGTCAGAATGGATCAGATACTACCTATTCAATGCAGCGGCAAAATCCAAATGTCGGAATTGGCCGCTGATTGATGCTCACCTGGCCAGCGGGAGGCGGCGGAATGCAGCAGTATGTTCCCGGGAAGAAGAGCGTCGGGTGACCTGCTCTCGCCCAGGCTGGTGGCAGGACGGGTGAGTGACGTGGGAGGGGGACAGGGGGATGGCGCCTGGTGAGATGTTGCTGCTCACCTGGCACCGTCCTCCCTGCTTCAATATGACATCTTTTCAAGTCGGATAGACATTGCCAGAAACAGGGCCAAATCCTGTTGGATTTGGCCCTGTTTCCACCAAAAGCAGGTGGATTGGCAGCTTTTCCGCCAATTCACCTAGTTTCTGACAGGTCGGAACGACCTGTCGGGGAAAGAAAAGCTAGAATTGAATAGAATAGGACGGAACCCATTCAGACCTATTCTAGTTGGAAACGGTCCTCTTTTTGCCAAGACAGCAGTTCCAACTGGAATTTAATATATCCCTTTAATCATGTGAAATAGATGGAATTGAGATCTAAAATGTGCAGGTACAATTACCATACAGGAGAGAAAGGGGCTATGATCACACAGAAGGTAACATTTGTCAAGAAGATCATAATAAGAAATCTCTTTCCCAAGTTATTGCAACAGAATAAATGAAAAAAATATGATTATTGTCAAAAGCACTATATTCAATGGATTAATGGAAAATCAAACATACAAAGCAGGCAAACACACAAAAGAAACAAAAAACAAAAAGACCTGTGGAGTGGAAGATGGGATGACATTGCTCTCAGCAGGGACTGGTATAACAGGGATCACAGGGACAATGGGAGGACAAGGAGCACCAGCGTCTGTGGACTAAAAGAAAAACAAAACCATTCAACTTAACTAAAAACAAAAAGAAAACAGTATGTGACACATTACAAAAAAGGCATGTGGAAATGCAACAAGAGATTAGCTATTACAAAATTTTCTACCAGAAGGCAGTGAGTATTTACAGTACAAGATGTTAACCTATCAACTGAGGCTGTTGTATCCCCAATAAAAGTTGGGGAAATGTAAGCTTCAAATGGACTTTAGGCTTTTAAACGTGCACTCCAATGGAAAATAGTGTAAAGCAATCAGTATACACAGTAATAACAAGCAAGCAATGCAGACAAGTACCATGTTAAAAATCAAATGCATAAATTTCTTTAAATTCTAAAAAAATTCAAAATAAATTTTGACATTAATTGCAATGATATTTATTAGCTATTTGGGAACATTCAAAAACGGACTTCATACGCATAAATATGAAAACATTTTCTACTACACATTGACATGAATACATAATGCTGATAAATAGAATGAAGCAACAAGTGAAATACTACGATGAAACTGGTTACCAGATTCCTTTGGGATCCTTTTGACAAGAGCTTAGTAATACTACAGCCAATGTGTTGAAGAAGTACCAAGCTGATATACACTTCAGCAAGAGAAGGTACACTACCATTTGAAGACCAGCGTACAGCACAGTACGAAATTGCAGAAAGATACATTTGTATGTATAGACATTTGTCTGTATAGACAGAAAACACGATAAAGTCTATGGGGGAGATTCAATTGTTTCTTCGGGTACCCAAAGTAAAGGGTGCAAAATCAATTGTTACTCCAGTAAGGCATCCATTACTATGGACGTGCTTAAAAGTATTCCTCAGCTAAATACAACTATAGTCCTGCCACCAATGTAAAAAATGTCATTTGGGGTGTCTAAATAAGATACTTGCAGATCTCTGATTGCCACCTCAGTAGGCTGGGAGAAGAACTGTTGCTGGTGATTGCACCCGATCAGCAAAAAAAGTTGAATTGCTGCCGGCGGAAGTGTAAACAATTGAATCGCCGACTAAGATTCTTACTAATTTTGTAATATACAGCATAACTTGAACTTTTAACCCTTTGAGTGCCAACATCTGTAAGAGATGCACAAAATATCTACTAAATATGCCAGTATCTCTGTGAGATGCGCAAAATATGAGTGCCAACATCTGTGAGAGATATGCAATATATTGGCTAAAAAAGCCAGTGTTGTTCATATTCTTTATATAAATTGTTATATAAATTCAAATAAAAAATGCTGTGTAAAAAAATATATTTTCTATATAAGGTAAACATTACAGGTCATTATGATGACTTATTTAGCAATTTTCACAAATACGCTTGGCACTCAAAGAGATCATCATTACTTAGGGCTAACAATTGATTGAGAAGTATTTAAATTTCCATAAATGTTGTGCTTTTTGAAATAATGAAAACATTAAGAAACCCCCCCCCCCCCTCCCCCTCCCCCCTCCCTGAGGATCATGCTTGATTCTCCTGATCAGGTTATAAAAATAAGCTCATATGATCAACTATTGGAAAATTCAGTCATTAAAACATAGCTGCACATAAGAGAATAGATTGGAAAAGTGGGAATCCAAACATAACCTATTTTGTAAAGAAATTAGAAATAAGTAAGAAAATCGGTCAAATAATTTTAGAAGTTAAATAAAATAAGTGCCTTGAGTGTGTACAGATACTTTACTGCTCTTTAGAAAGTCCACAAAAGTTTTGCAAAATAAGGTTTTTAGTGACTCAGGGCCAGTATCAAGCGTCAAAAGTGATAAAATGGAGAGTGATAACCAGCCAGCCCATCAGCTCCTACCTGCCATGTTACAGGCTGGGTTTGAAAAATAACAGGTAGGAGCTGATTGGCTAGCTCAGTGTTTTTTTAACCACTGTGCCGTGGCACACTAGTGTGCCTTGAGCTGTTCTCAAGTGTGCCCCCAGATCTAGAGATGCCCAAACCAGTTTACAGCCACCACCAGTTCAAGTGTTATTTACTGGTCTCTTCTTTTCATTTAAAGGGCCAATGTATTTTATTTATTTTTTTTTTTTTTCATGTGGGGATCTCATGGTGTGCCTTGGCAATTTTAAAATCTTATTTAGTGTGCCTTAAGGTAAAAAGGTTGAAAATCACTGGGCTAGCTGTTTATCACTCTACACTTTATCACTTTTTGAAGCTTGATAATACATCTGGCCCTCAGTTTTATGAACTTTTATTGCTTGTAGCGTACAGACAGCAGTAAACCATTAGTTTTAAATCAAGTTCCTGAAAGCTGTTTAGTTCATGAATGTTTTGGTCAACTTTGACATTAACCATTCAATTGTTTTGTGGGAAGCCACAAGGGTTACATTTTTGCCCCATTGGGCACACATATAGGGCATGCACAAAATGGCTAAACCCGACTAGAGTACAGGTTAGGTATACTAAGTTTACCCACATTTCAGCTTGCAACTCAGGAGGCTGTAATCTGAAATATGTTTGCCCAGCTGAATGAGTGCCTGAACGGAGCAACAATTGAATTGCTCCCTTTTGGTGGAGCTAGCGAGACCAACACTTGAATCGGCCCCAATGTATCGTTCTATTGAGTGCATAATGATCCTGTAATGGATTTGGTCTTGCTACACAAGTAAAAACAAAGGGTTGCGATCATTCAAACGGTCAACAGGGCAATGTTCGACAAGTTTTTTGAGGATCCTCACATTTTTTAACTATTACTTGGTTTACAATCCACATGGATCACGAGTAAGGTACCTTCAGCTAAGTGTGCGAATGAAGTGAGCCGGCAAGGGTTTACATTACCACTAACTGGGGTCACAGGTTATGAAATATACAAAATGACGCAAAAAAGACTAACTTTTTTGTCTTGAATATTTCCGGGATGCAGTGTAAATCCCGGCGGTCGGGATCCCGGCGTTCAGAATCCCGACCGCCGAAATCCTGACACTTTCTACCTCCGTGGGTGTCCACGACACCACCGGAGGGAGAATAAATTAGTGAGCCGAGCGCAGCGAGCCCGCAAAGGGGGGGGGGGGGGCGATCCACGTCGGGATTCTGAACGCAGGGATCCCGACCGCCGGGATTTAATACTGAATCCCTATTTCCAGATTGATCTTTTGACCCCATCTACTTTTCGGCCCAATTAACCTAATGCATGTCAACCATAGTGTGTCGACATATAACTATAGATCTTCGCTACCACACACAAAACAAATAGATCTATGATAATTATGTATAGGTTTAGGGGTTGTTTTGTACAGTGTAGTCCATGTGGACTCCATTTGGGAATGGTAAAGTATGAAATTTAAAAAGGAAAAACAATTATGTCAACCTTTTCTTGTGTTGACTATTTGCATGTGTGAACCTTTTGTCTATGTCAATCATGTGCATGTGGACTATAAAATGTCAACCTATTGAAAGGGCCTAATGGGCCTGGAGTTGTAAGTGTTTAAAGAGACAGGGTTGTTTGTCACTCGCACAGGACTGTCCTCTAATATTAAAGGGACACTATTAGGACCCCCGTACGTAATTGTGTCTATAATGTAGACTTCGGAGGTGTGCTACCACTGGACAACAATATATATATGGACACAGTGTTTCAGAAGAAACAAGAGAAAAGAGAGAAAAGATTGTCCCTGGTGTGGTGCACCTATTACAAAAATGATACAATAATATTTAACTTTTAATTCATCATTTAAAAATTTGCGAAATATAAAACACAGAAAACATGCGTTTAAAATAAGGTGGCTGGGTGGCGACGCACTGTCAAATGTTCTGTTTCAATTCTTATAGGGATATGTCCTCACAGGTTTATAGTATTGTGATCCCTCAGAGAGAGAGATGCTCGTATCTAGCTACCTAAATAATGAGTCAATCTGCCTAGGCACTGTGTGTTCTGTGTGTCCTATTCGTCAGGGTGGATGCTAAATTGCTTATTACTATCCTGACATAGGGGTCTCACGCAACCAGTGTCAAATTGTGGCAAGAAATGGCAGTCTAGGGTTTAAAGGAGCTAGAGTCATCAAATCTACAAGTCAAATGCAGAGTGCTCTAAATGTGTGAATATGGTGAGCTGCAAATATATTTTGAAGCAGCCACCTGTTATTCACACAACTGTGCCCGTGTGTCTGTGCCGCGTCCAAAATTTGTATATGTGTGTCACCAAAATAACTGTGTCGACACGACCCTTGGTTGATAGGGTCACTCCAGCATTAGCAGTGTATGGATATCGCTATGTCAATGGGTGGTTATAATTTAACATTAGAAGGGCCCTGGTTCATAGGTTCACTCCAGCGTTATTAATGTGCGGGTATCGCTATATCAAGGGGTGGTTATAATTCCACACACAAGGGGCGATTATTGCGCTAAAACACAGTCTGCAATGTTAATAAAGAAATTGGTCATGATTACCCTTGAGGGAAAAAGCTGACATAGGACATGGTCATAGATGTTTATAGTAATCCCATGTGGGGTGACCCCGTTATACCAGGTTCCGTTGTATTTATAGGTGGTTATAATTCCACATTCAATTATATCTGGGAGTGGTTTTAATTCCACAGTAACAGCGTGATGTTCAAGAATATGTAGAACAGTTCAGAAAAATGCTGAAATGAGTGGTTATAATTCCACTTTATAAAAAGCCAGAGATAGAACACAGTTTGAAGTGTTGGCGCGGTCACATGTATATTAAATATTCAAGTATGGGCAAGTGGACGCACTGTCCCTCAGATACAAATAATAATTTACAAATAATTCGCAGTTATATATCTGCTTTACAGATCTGAATAGAGCTGACACAATATTGGCTGGGACTCGCAACAAGCTGTAGGTTTGGGACAGTTGGGAGGTATGGTACAGTATGGTACAGTATAGTGCAGGTGAGTGGTAGAGTAGGGCTAATTCACGGAAATTATTCAATGATGCCCCATATGTGACAACTCTGAAATAAAATCTGTACTTTTCATCATAAATTGACAAATAAAATAATAGCTCTCTCATAAGTTTACAGAATTTGTTTTGGCATTGAGGGTAACTATCACGCATGAGTTTTCTTTACAAAATAGTTCTAGACTTGTCTTTTCCGGTACTACATTTATGATACGGTGTTGGGTTTAATGGAGAAAAATAAAAAATGTTCTGTCTAAAAAAATGATTTTGTAATGTGAGTGCCAAGGGAATTTGTCAAAATAGGTGTGAAAATTGCCAAGCAAACCTCTATTAACCTTTTTAGTACCAACGTTGCTGTGTGAGATCCACAAATTATCTGTTAAAACTGCCGGCGCCACTCACAGACTGTTCTTTTTTTGGGTGCAATATACAACTAAACTATAATTAATTAACTTGGCTGTATTTGTATTTATACTAAAAGAACAATCGCCGTGAGCGATGTTGGCATTTTTAGCAGATCGCTCAAAGCAACTTGGCACTCAAAGGATTAATAAAAACTTGCACAAATGTGGCATAGTAGAATAGCCCTTTAGGGTAGTGCAGCGTACAGGGCGAGATGTTGTACCTGTGCTCAGTCCTAATCCCTAATGTCTGAGACACTGGAGTAGGTCTACATATCAGGTGAGTAATTATGGACCAAAATGCTTCCATTTGCTTAATTGGTTACTATGTTGACTATGCCCCATGTATAAAATTAATAAATCCAAAAGCAAACACCAGAGAGGTTTTTTTATTAACAAATGGCAACCTAATATGCTCTGCCAAGTTCCATTAACATTGATCATTGCTACTCATCCTGAAAAGATACCTATAAATGGAAAAGTTACCTAACAGATACCACCACACCACAACACAAAAATCGTACACATCCCCTTGCATGCAAATGCGGGGATTCGTGTGGCGGGCGGCATTTACCTGTTGGCTACGATGTTCTACTATAAGGCAAATAATAGTCACACACACATTCATATGTACACACACACACACTTACAAACACCGAAAAGAAAAAATTGCCTTGGAAAACTATAATATGCAGAAAACAATGTTCTACAAGTTTTCAGCTTTAAGTCACTACATACCATGTACAATTCATAAACTCATAGCACCTCAGAGTATACATAGTTACAAAGTCATTTATACAGTAGCTACTATAATGCAAATAATAGTCATACCTTAATAAAGGAGTAATTTGACCAAGAACCGTCAGACCACCAACCACTCGTAGCTCTGACTTTGGCTGTGCTTCTAGTTGGGCTTTTTTTCACACTGTCTCTCAGATTGGTAAATTTGCCTTTGCTTTTAGAAGATGCAGGCAATGTTGAAGAGCTGTATGATCTCTGCATGCATGATGCCTGTTGCAGCTGCTGGTGTAGGTGTTGGGCTGAGGGATGATGCAGTCTTTGGCGCAATTCTACTGCATTTTGAGAAAGATTCGCCATCTCAAGTTTCTCAAATGCAATTTTTTTTCAGAGCTTTTTTTAGCTTCCGTAAATTCAATATGAATAGTAGGGTATAAATTGGGGGTGGGGGTGGGAAATAACAATTTCCTCCGAACAGTAGCATAAGCAGAACGCACAGTTGGGAAGGAAAGCAAAGCAAAATCCAATTCTTTCTGTAGTCAGTAGCCCGTTCTCTAATTAAACTGCACCAGTGGAAAGAAAAAGGACAACCCTGTTTCTAGGCTTGCATAATCAATTCTCTGCACAGATTAAATATGTGGAATACAAAAAGGTCAGACTGCTAAAGCTACAAGCTCATGAAACACAAATGAACATCAAAATCAAAACAGTACTGATCAGGCAGTAAATAAAAAGCCCAATTCAATAAAGTTTCAATTACATTGTGTAACAATTAGACAGAACATTTAAATTACGATTCTTGTTTAACCAATAGGAAAGGTAACAACAAATACCTATATAAAACTATCAATATTATCTAATAAATACTTATACACAACATTTATCATTTAGATCAGCCCCGCACTCACGGGTAGACCCAGCTTTTACGTGCTTCAGCACAATCGCTGAGTGATTCGCATTGAGCGGGTCTTTGCCTGTTTTTAATAGGCAAAGCCCCGTTATTTAGGGAAAGCCAGTGCAAGCACTGGCTTTACCTGGGGGAGATAGTGATGCGCGTGTACCCGCACATCGCAATCGCTGCAGGACATACATAATAAAACATGCAGGCATTAGGTAAGAAGGTAAAATCTGCAACTTTATAACCTATACAGAAATAGGCATTGATAAACACGGATAGATGCTACTTAATGCAAAGTGGTACAGCCAAATTGCAGAGGTTCTTGGTGGACTGTATGATATAGCACACAGCAATCCTTATGTAACATATAGTGCTCGTACCAAAGTAATGAACGCTGTGGGCTAGATACCACAAGGTTTTACAAACACACAGGACCGGATCACCTCCTGGAATCTCGAACCCCCATCGCGGCACCTGGACCAGTGCTTGCGGCATGCCGGATAGCAGACGAGGGAAGAGACCAAGCAGGGAGCAGCCATGCAGACACAAATGAGTGTCTCCAAGCCCCACGCTAACGTGTTTCGTCTAGGACTTCATCAGAGGGCATGGCTGGTGACAGCTCATAACTACAATTTAACACAAGAGACATCCAATGGCGGTGGGGGTTCTAGATTCCAGGTAGTGTCCTGGACCCATGGAGGAGTTTGCCCAGTATGTGTGTTTTTAAAACCTTGTGGTAGCCAGCCCACAGCGTTCATTACTTTGGTACGAGCACTAGGTAGGTGGAGTAAATATGTCTAATAAATAAACTGTCTTATCTGCACTATGGAGTGCCTTTTGCATTTTATATTTTAACAGATCCCATTTCACCCTTTGGATCCTGGGGTCATTTTTGCAAAGGAGCAGCAGTCCTATTTGTGGACTTTTAGTGACTACTTTGTCCATACCCAGTGTGGGTATTGGTTTGCTGGACTATCCACACAGTGACTTCATGTGCTATTAACCAGCCACTTCATCCATCCAAACACACATATTATATACACAAGGCTGGATTGAAAAAGAAATGCATCCATGGGTATACTGAAACTTTTTTTTTTATTATTTGTGATAACATTTGAACACTTTTTTCTTTGTACACGATAACTCTGTTTATCCTCTATGTAATGCAACATTTAATCAAATAAAATAAATCCCCATCCCTTTCCATGCATGTGCGCCACCACTTGACTAGTCCGAAAACCTGTCAGAGAAGAAAGCTTGTGGTTGTTATCGACACCAGAACCGAACGGCAGCTTTCACCTCGTTGTCAGAGTTGGTGTTGACACTTCACCAGCTTTCTTCTACGAGCATGGGGATGGGAACTAAGTTGAAAACTGAATATTGCATTACAAAGAGGATAAACTGAGTTATCCTGTACAAAAAAAGTGTTTACAAAAAAAAAAAAGTTATAGCCGTGGAGGCATTACTTTTCAATCCAGGAATTAATGAATGGATGGCTGGCTGAATGGATAGATAGTGACAAGGATCACATACACTGGGATTCAAAAGAAGACTTTCATCTTTATTTCATAAAGCAGGTCACAGCATACCAGAGGAATTCCATAGGCAAGCGTAGTTAAATGCAGCAGCATCATAGGCGTCCCCTAATGATCCCCATCTACCTTCTCACAAGACTGCGGCACTGGCAGCGGCAGGGAGCTAGCACCGCAGTCATGGTATGGGATTCAGTATTGAATCCCGGCGGTCGGGATCCCGGCGTTCAGAATCCTGACGCCGGAATCCCGACAGCCGAAATGCCGACAAGGGGGGGACGTGGATCGCCCCCCCTTGCGGGCTCGCTGCGCTCGCCACGCAGCGGGCCCGGTGCCTCGCTACGCTCGGCACACTAATTTATTCTCCCTCCAGGGGTGTCGTGGACACCCCAGGAGGGAGAATGTGTCGGCATTTCGGCGGTCGGGATTCCGGCGTCGGGATTCTGAACGCCGGGATCCCGACCGCCGGGATATTAACTGCATCCCCATGGTATGGCCTCACACACAAACATAACTTGGCAACGTTATGTTAAAGGCTAATCGATCATGTACCTGAATTGCGTAGAGGAGGTGTTTGAGCTCGCAAATTATTGCAGATGGAATCATGTTGGATATGCCGCTTGTGCACATTGGCACCTAAAGGGCTTAATGAGTAGTCAGGTCTTTATTGTTTCTTGGAATATTTGATATGTCCCTTTAGGCAGGACTGCTATAGTTTAACCTGTATAGTATACGTTTTGCTCTAGTGGCACTATTACCATAGACAGGGATGGCTTTAATTTAGCTTATTGTATGTTTAAAATTTGCACAGAGCTATACTTAAATAAAGCACTAATTCCAATATGTCATGTTCATGCCAGGAACATTTATTTGTATTATAGGTTATTTCCATTTTTTGCTTTTTTTTGGTCATTTTAGGCTTCTGTAGCCTGTCATGTTGTTGTTAGCAAGTCACCAGGGTGATCGGGAGCATGATCAATGACGTCGCAGATCTCCTGCCCACAGGGACACTCACATGGGTGGTGCACTGTATTTAGCCAAGTTGTCTGTTTATTAATCTCTTGTCTGTGTCTCTTTGGTCTGTGTACCCCAAAACTTTGGTAACATTGTTGCACCTGTTTATGGGATAAAACCATTTGAAAAATATCAAGGCTCTGAGTGCCACTGCTTCAAAGGGACTCTACATTATCTATAAGGAAGGCAACTGAGCGCTGAATACCCAGCTGGAGTGAGTGCCAGTCCGCACATGATTTCTCTGTCTGTCTGTCATATATATATATATATATATCTATATTGAATAAATGTAGCCAGGACCTCATGGTCCTGGTGATCGAAGAATCGGGGCATATCCTACATACCACCAAGTCTAAAATTACATCTACCCGTGAAGATAATAAATTCACCATACAGGACAAAAAACAAGCCCCTCTGTGGGATAAACTAGAGGCTCAGTTGTTGCAGTACAAAACAGACCTGGAGAAATTTAAGAAAAGGAAGTGGGATGCTGTACAGATGGACTATGAGGACGGGAGGGTATATAGATGGTTGAGCGGATTGGAACCCAATCGTGGCAGATCCAGAAACAATGCTAAACTGTCTTGGAGAGACAGACAGCAAAAAGATCACAGCCGCTATACTAGCGACAGTGATTTTGCTGTAGAGGATTCAGATGAAGGGCCATCAACTTCAAGGCTCCCTTTAGGCCGAAAAACCCGGGCAAGGACCGGAGGCAGAGCACCCGATACACCCGAAGGGGCGGCCAATCGAGCAGGAACCAAAACGCCGCCCATCACAAACAAAAAAAGAGAGCTTGATCTTTAATCTCTCATCACACAAGCTAACATCGGATGAAGAAGCAGTACTCAATAAGGGACTATCTTTCGTGCCTTCGAACAAACACAACAACTTTAATTGGAGCGTAGATCTACATAGATTCAGCCGTTCCTTGAGAGTAAAATAATTTTTCCAGCACGCAACCAACAAACAAAGTGATCCACACGAGGAGTTTATTAAAAAGCACGCCCATTCATCGTTTGATCCACCATCAACTAATGCCTCCATAAAAACTTTTGTTAAAATTATCGATGAATCAGTCCAGAGGTTTGACAGCAATTCTCCGAAACATTGGTCTAATATGAATAAAAGAAAAAAACAGGCCTTAAAAAAAATGGTCACAAAATTCAAGCATCACTACACGCCCCGCGGACAAAGGCGGGGCTATAGTACTACAGAACACAGATGCATACATAGAATATCTGGACAGCATACTGGCGGACACTGTGACTTATAGGAAACTCCCTGCAGATCCTACCAAAATCTTCAAAAAGGAACTTGACACAGTACTCACACAAGCATACCAACGAGGCCACATAAGCAAGAAAGTGTCAAAAACATTTACCCAGGATCACCCTATAAGTCCGGTGATTTACACCATCCCAAAAGTCCATAAAGACCCGGTGATAGGCAGACCTATCATTTCTGCCCGGGGGTCGCTATTTCAACCTATATCCCAATTCCTGGACTGTTTAATTCAACCCTACATTGTGACGCAAAAGACCTTCCTCAAGGACACAACTCAACTACTCCTGAAAATCAATTAACTACAAGATCTACCTCAACAAATCACGCTATGCACTTTAGACATAAAGAACTTATACACGGTCATACCTCATGCACAAGCACTTTCAACTATGCGAACATTTTTGCACAAAGTACACTTTTCGGCCTTAGATATATCCCTCTTTCTGGAACTTTTAGAATTGACTCTTACCAGAAATTATTTTATCCACAATGGAGCTTACCATCTTCAACTGTCTGGCTGCTCTATGGGGGTCGAATGTCTCTCCTTCATTAGCGAACGTTTACATGTTCGAGCAGGAAAGCATTTTCTTTTTTTCAGATACAACTATTAGCCAAGAGATCATCATGTACACCAGGTACATAGATGACCTGCTAATTACATGGTCTGGAACCAATGAAGCACTCAATGTGATCAATAACATCAATGCATATGACCATCCAATAAAATTCACATACAATATAGATAACCAAAAGGGAAACTACTTGGATGTCACTATTGAATGGGTCAATTGCCAATTGGTAACGTCTGTTTTCCATAAGGACACGGATCGAAATATTTTCTTGGTACGCAGTAGCAACCATCCCCCGGCCCTCAAAAAGAGCTTGCCAAAATCACAGATGCTGAGAGCAGCTCGCATCAATAGTGACAACATCAAGTTACAAGAACTGGACAGAATGATCTCTAAATTTACAGCGAGAGGATATAACCATGCCGACCTGATAAAGCAAAAAACAGAAGTGCTCCAAATGACCCACTCAGTACGATTACAAAGTAAAACTTTCAAAACAGCATCAGAGAAAATACCGTTTGTAACCACTTATGGCCCAGCCACTAGAGTGTTACCCTGGGCATTAAATGCAGTTTGGCCTGTAGTCACGGTTGACAACCAACTACCGGTATTCAAAAATAAAACCATCATGCCCAGCTATAAAAAAGGCAAGAACTTGAGGGATTTATTGGTTAATACCAACATAACACGAAATCCAGCCCCTACATTGTTCAACATTCAAACAAAGAAACCTGGGTGCTATAGATGCCCGTCTTGCACGACATGTAGTTGTGACATCAGGGTCAACTTTCCAACACCCCACCACGGGCAAAATATTCCAAATAAGGCATGTAGTACATTGCAAGACCCCGTACATCATTCATATAATAATATGTCCCTGCGGCAAGTATTACGTGGGACAAACCATCGTCAACCTGAGAGTGCAAATGGCACTACACCGTTCAGCTATAACATCATGCCTACAAGGAAAAAACATCAATCAACCCGTAGCCAGACATTTTAAATCCTGTGGACACACTAGCAGATCTGAAGTGTAAAATCATTGACCATGTCCCTCCCCTCCCTAGGGGGGGTGACAGGCAAAAAATATTGTCCCAACGAGAATCCCAATGGATCTTCAGATTGAACTCATTAGCCCCTAACGGGTTAAATGAAATGATAGCCTGGAATGTGTTTACTTAAACAGTCTGAGTACTAGAGAAAAATGTTGTCCGTCCCCCCCTGGAAATACTGCTCCCCCATTAATTAATAATTAATTATTAATACATTTGCAAAACCAAGAAGTGTACTGTTAATATTGTAAGTGCCGATGAGTCCACATAGTGCATAGCCAAAGGATTGCCTGAGAGCAATCTGGTTTAAAAGTAAAAATAGACAGCTTACATTCACGTATCTCCTATTTTTATACATCACTAATTTAAAACTTCACTTACACTTAAACAGTAGCTGAACATTATAGATTTGTTGACAAAAGAGGTAGATTGTTCCCTCCACTGGCGCTTTGATAGGATGGTACCTCCCTTGAGATTGAGGTATGATCCTCTTCTCCCAATTCTATATGATAACAAAGGGGTACTTATGTAGTATCTGGGCGTCCGATTTAGAAATCGGATCGCATCGCATGCGATGCGATGGTCAAGATTTTTCCATAGGATTCAATGTTAAAATGGTCTGAGTCCATTTTAACATAGAATTCAATGGGAAAAAGGGGTCCTTTTCCTTTCCCCACTATCCAAGTGGGCATGGAGTTGGATATAAACCTGTGGCGAGCGTAGCGAGCCACCGAGCCCCAAGCGTGGCGAGCGTAGCGTGCCCCGCGAGGGGACACAGAATACTTTTTAAAAAATATGTGTTCGCTCGCCACGCTTCAGGCTCGCCACGCTATATAAAATCAACTCTATGCCCACTTGGATAGTGGGGAAATGAACAGGACCTTCTTAACATTGAATCCTATGCAAAATCGCATCGAATCGCATCTGATTGTATGCCTTAAGGTAAGGCATACAATCACAAAATCGGCAGCCCAGATACTACATAAGTACCAACAAAGGTATATTAATAAATACCATACATCCCTCTAAGTACAGCAACGTTCCTCATCTCCGCCTCTGTATGATAGATTTCTGTATCACCAAATTGGGTACCCCTTGGTAGGTAGGTGGTCAATAAGTGAAGTAGACCGATATTGTGGAGAACATGGACAACAATCCAGTCCTCATAGATGGCAAAAAAGATTACAGTGAACCCGGGATTTTCACCGTCAAACGACCACAGCAGCAGGCACAGAGTCCACCCAGTCCAGACACGTTATCCACACAAAGAAATCCCAGCTCCAAACGCTTTCGACCTCCACTGAGGTCTTTTTCAAGAAGATTCTTCTTGAAAAAGACCTCAGTGGAGGGCAAAAGCGCTTGGAGAAATCTATCATACAGAGGCGGAGAAGAGGAACGTTGCTGTACTTAGAGGGATGTATGGTATTTATCAATATACCTATGTTATCGTATAGAATTGGGAAAGAGGATCATACCTCAATCTCAAGTGAGGTACCATCCTATCAAAGCGCCAGTGGAGGGAACAATCTACCTCTTGTTTTCTGTGTATTTTATGGTATTTGGGTGACCATTTTTCAGTTTGAACTCTCCATAGGCTGCTTTAGCGCACATGCTCATTGACTTTTTTCTTTGTGATTATAGATTTGTTGTCACATTTTCCAACTAACTATTTTGTTGGTCTTAAAAGTTTTGTTTGTTGTTTTTTCAACAGAGACACGCTCCCTGCAGAAACGGAGAAGGCGCTTCCTATGGTATCCACGGTGACAGCCGCACGTCACAGGTGGGCTGGGCTGAGCCACGGCACCCGGAAGTGACACCCCCAGACGCAGCAGCGGCGTGCCTGTGCCATACACAGTTCAGCTACGTATAAAGGTAAGAGAGCTGTATGCTCTGTTTTATTCACCCACAGCTGCACTATTTGCACTTTGAGCGCATCCTGATGAAAAGGCGTCCTGCCTTGAAACGTCGATGATGCCCATGTGATGTCACCTGTACAACCTTGATCATTACATTTTTTTCCTAAAAACGTTGAGTGCCGCTCTCTGTTCTATTTGGGTCCCCTGGAGGCACCACAGAACTTTGGATTAGATATATATATTCGGTACTTGTTTCCTAGCACGGCCACACCGATTCTAATCTTGGGCATCGCAGGTAAAAAATCTGATCGGTCGCATCGCATGCGTGCTAAAAAAATCACATGCGATGGTCCCGACGCGATGCCCCCGATTTCCCATAGGGAACAATGTTAAATGCCTCAATTTACCCAAATGAACAGGGAAGAATGTTAAATGGTCCAGAAACCCCCCAAAACACCACAGAACAGTGAAATGGCCCCCCAAAATTAGTTAACGCCACCCCACGATCAACGTGAACCCGAAGCGTGGCGAGCGCAGCGAGCCCGCGAGGGGCGGCGGTACGCGTCCTCCGACCTTTTCATACCCCCACTATCCACGTCGGCGTGGAGTTGAGAATAGAATAGTGTGGCGAGCGCAGCGAGCCACCGAGCCCGAAGCGTGGCGAGCGCAGCGAGCCCCGCGAGGGGACGCGGATACCTTCACAGTTATCCGCGTCCCCTCGCGGGCTTCACAGGTGTCCATGGCGACGCGGACACCTGTGAAGCCCGCGAGGGGACGCGTTTACCTGTGAAGGTATCCGCGGGGCTCGCTGCGCTTCGGGCTCGGTGGCTCGCTGCGCTCGCCACACTATTCTATTCTCAACTCCACGCCGACGTGGATAGTGGGGGTATGAAAAGGTCGGAGGACGCGTACCGCCGCGCCTCGCGGGCTCGCTGCGCTCGCCTTGCTTCGGGTTCACGTTGATCGTGGGGTGGCGTTAACTAATTTGGGGGGGCCATTTCACTGTTCAGGGGTGTTTTGGGGGGTTTCTGGACCATTTAACATTGTTCCCTGTTGATTTGGGTAAATTGAGCCATTTAACATTGTTCCCTATGGGAAATCGGGGGCATCGCGTCGGGACCATTTAATGCTTATTTAGCCGCATGCGACGCGACCGACCCGATTTGTTTACTTTTCTATGCATTTCAATGGGAAATCGGGTCCATCGCGTCGGGGGCCATCGCATACCACTATTAAGGGCACAAGATCAATGCGATTGTGGCCGTGCTAGGAAACAAGTACCATATATTCTATCCATCTCTCTATCTATATCCATCTCTCTATCTATATCCATCTCTCTATCTATATCCATCTCTCTATCTATATCCATCTCTCTATCTATATCCATCTCTCTATCTATATCCATCTCTCTATCTATATCCATCTCTCTATCTATATCCATCTCTCTATATACACATCCACACACCAACTGACTGCTGTGCTGTTTTGCGAGTGACTACCAACTCAGATAATTTTATCCATGGTGACACCATGGCAACATGAGAAGCAGTCTGTGGAGATTTGCTTCCATGACAAGGTTAAAGCATTAGTAGAAACTCAAAGTAATTGAACTGTGCTTTACAGTGTAGCCACAACACTACAAGTTAAACCTTCTCAAATGCTAGGTTATATTATATGTAAAATAATGACCATTTTAAACAATAGAGTGTAAAAAAAAGATAAGAGATAATTCCTACATCCTTGCTAACACTGCTTGTGTGGGAGTGTAACAATGCAAAGTAATCCAATCCATTTAACTCTGATTTAATGCACATTTGATGCTCTAAGCTCATTAACCAACAGGTCTTCAATAAAATGTCATGGTACCAAAAGAAAAAAAAAATCCCCACACTACAGGCTATTGAGAGTTATATTCTACACAATGCATTAAAACACATTTGTTTCCCACAGCGAATAAAGCACAGTATACCAGGCTTGGAAGAATTTTTCCATAAATTAGAAGACCGAGGCAAAAGTAAAAAGACAGGCAATTTTCTAATGTAAAAGAAGTTTGCTGTTGAATTAAGAAATTGCTTTAACTGTCCCGATGTTATTATGATGACATGGACAGAATGTTGACAATGCACTTGTTAGGCAAGTCTTCCTCAAGTCAACATTCTGTATAGCGACTTGATGATTACACACCACAGATAATCAGGGGCAGCTATGCAAAACAGATTATAAACTATATGTTAATAATACGCATCGCCAGCTACTACAGGGTCGTTTTCCATGGTGGAAGGTATTGGCAGGGTCAAGGGCAATCCCTCAATCAGTTGACTGTTGCATAGTGGGATCCAGGATTTTAACCATTTGAGTGCCAACATTTGTGAGCGATCCTGAAAATATCCACTAAAAATGCCAGCATTGCTCACAGCGAATGTGTAGAAACAAAAAAAAAAGTCACCAAGCAGCGCTTGCATTGTTTGTGGATATTTTGAGGGTCTCACAGCAACGTTGGCATTCAAAGGGTTAATAAAAAAGGTTTGCTTGCCAATTTTTCACACTAATTTTGACAAATTATCTTGGCAATCAAAGAGTTAAACAGGTTTAAGATTCCAGATCACAGGACTGCTGGCTGTCGAACAGTGCATCCGGTTGGCAGAAAATCTGTCCTGGGAGATCATGCCTAAAGATGTATTGAGGGCTTTAGTCTTACTTATCTATCATTGTGTATCTTTCTTGAAGAGAACTAGATATGTTCTAGATATATTTTTTTTTATACAGTACAGGTTGAGTATCCCATATCCGAATATCCGTTATCCGAATTATTCAGAAAACCATACATTCCAGAAAGTGAACAAAAACATTTTTTTTTGCTAAAAACTTACTGGAAACATCTGTAACAGCACTACTGAGGACATGATGCTGTATGTAACTGGCACTACTGTGGACATCTGTAACAGCACTACTGAGGACATGATATGTAACTGGCACTATATATGTGCAAGACAATGATTGCTTGGCATTTAAATTCAGTGCCTGAGATTGTACACAAACTTTGTTTCATGTTTTGAAACCTTGTTTTATGCACAAATAAAATATATTTGTGTTTATTTCATGTGTTTTATGTATATGTACAACATAAATGCAAGATACATCATTGAAATATTAAAATATTCCGAAATACCGAATAATCTGTTATCCAAAATTCTCCTTGTCCCGAGCATTTTGGATAAGGGATATTCAACCTGTATATGGTCTTATGTAAAGGTTTACAAAAGAAGATATTGTGTACAACCGATGGGATCAAGCAATGGGGTGTACACACTATACAATCTCTCAGATGCGTCGGCTCAGCCTTGGCCATCCGCCGGAAGGGGGTGCTCACATGTCCCCATTCCGATGGAGCTCTCCGCCCCCTCTTTACAACATCCCCTCCCCTGAAGCAGAAATGGACAGGGATTCCGACGAGCACCGGAGATGCGGTGCATGGGAGATGCTCGCGTGTCCCCATCAGATGGAGCGCCTCTTCGCCTGCTCTAGCCAGCGGAGGGGATCTGGCAAGAGCTGGGGATAAATGAAAGGCACTCCATTTGTACTGACATCTTTGGATTGCTGTAATGCTTACAGATGGTGCGCCTCTCGTTTATCCCCAGCCCTCGCCAGAAACCCTCTGCTGGTGAAGAGGCATGCCATCTGACCGGGACACGCAAGTGTCTCACACGCACGTCCCCATCGCTCGGCGGTGGGTGGCATAATCCCTGCCCAACTCCGCCTCAGGGAGAGCGGAAGGGTTAGGGGAGGCGCGGGGAGGCCTGCCGGCTATATGAGGGGAGCTCCATCTGTATATACTTTTCTGTGCCTTGACATTTCTAAATAACTTTATGCAGAGGTTACAGTTCACAACCAGATTGTGTCTACTCTACACTTGGAAACTTTTTGCTCATCCCCATGCAAAGAGGTTGAAGAGGAGTGCTGTGTAAGTCAATAATTACATCACTTATGCTGCTTTCAGACCCAGCATTTGGGCTAACTGCGGCTCATAGTGAAATGGCTTATTGTAGGTCATGGACATCATCCAGGGACGGAGTCTCAGGTAGTGGAGTAGCCAGCACTTAGGTAACGCTGCTGCCTCCACCATATAAGTGAGCGGGACCCAGGTCAATTGACCAGGGTTACCCTTCACACTGCCCAGCAACCTGGGTCCAACAAGGGTAAAACTCTTCTTTTTACCCAGGTTGCTGGACCCAGAATTAGCAGGGGGACCATTGTTTGGAATTTAATTTTTTCAAAACTTTTATTTGAATGAAAAGTACCAGTGCTCATGTTTACTATAAACTACATACAAAGTCTTAAGAATTCTCAGAAGGCGCATTTACTAAAATTTTAATATTATGTTAGACTCTCTTTGCATACTTTACAGGTCAGTCCTACTATGTGAATTAGCGAGCAGGATTTTCCTTGCTAACTGAATTCATCCTGCAATACTTAAACTAACTCAAATGGTCGGTTAAATAAATGTTTCTATGATCCAGCAATAACAGAAAAGGGATGAATGTTTTCTTTCCAGTGTAGCTGTTTTTACAATAGTGCCAGAAATAAATGCTCTCTATACATTAACCCCTTCCCGACATTTGACGTACATTTACGTCATGGTCGGGATGTACTTCCCGACGCATGGCATAAATGTACGTCATGACTTTAAAGTGTCACCGCGTCTATAGACGCGGTGACAGAGGGACGATGGCTGCTGTCCCTGACAGCAGACATCTTCCCTCGTGGCCCAGGGGGGGCAGCGATGCCCCCCCCCCCATCGGCGATCGCTGCAATTGGCTGTTCAAATGTGAACAGCCAATTGCAGCGTTTTCTGTGTTCTGTGTATAATTTTGTCTCTGCTGCCCCCTAGTGTCCAAAAAAATTAAAAGGAGGTTGAAATAATGATGGTAAAATAAAGTAGACATATGGTCTTTGTTAGTTATTAACTATTTTGAGTGGTATGATTATTTGTCTCACAAGCAGAAAATTTAACATTTTGCAAATTGCAAAATGTTCAATTTTTTTACGACATTTTGGTATTTTTCACAAAAAAAAAACAGACTGTATCGACCAAAATTTACCACTAACTTAAAGTACAATGTGTCACGAGAAAACAATCTCAAAATCACTGGGATAAGTAAAAGCAATAAAAAGTTATCCCCACATAAAGTGATACATGTCAGATTTGAAAAAAAGGGCTCTGTCAGGAAGGCAAAAACAGGCTGCGGCGGTAAGGGGTTAACCAGTATATTATACCTTCGATGAACTCAAATACCAAGATTTCCAGCAGTGTTCCCACATTGTACTACTGTTGTTGAACTACAAATCGCAGTGTGCCCTGCTACAATTTTACTATTTGGCCATGCTAAAAATGATGCAGGGCATGCTGGGATGTGTAGTTCAACATCAGCTGAAGTGTCAAGGTTAGCCATCACTGTACTAGCCCATACCAAATACAAACTACACAAGGCCGAAAAAACACAGAAATTACTAGCCCTCTGATTTTTCACAAAGCTATGTGCCTCAAAAACTATGCAGACTATAGGGCACAACCTTTTACAGAAATGTGCAGATACAAATACCAGTGGAGTTTGTATTATTGTACCAGAAAGCATCCTTACACAATTGCATCACACTCGCACACTGTCACAATATCCTAACAGATATACTAGTCATATTTCCATTTAATATGTGTAAAGGTCCATAACACACTGGGCGACTAAGCTCAGCGTGTATGGACAGCGATGACCGCGTTCATCGCTGCAGGGAAACCCGCTCAGTGCATACACACTGAGCGGCTTTCCCTCTGCCCGGCGCAGGGGGGAGGATGGTGTTGCATAGCGCAACGCTATGCAAAGCCATCCTGAAAGCTGCTCATCTGCTGGTATAACCAGCAGATTAACGGCTTTCCTGTCGATGTTGCGGGAGTACGCAGCACCGCTCAGTGCCGGGGAATACACACTGCGCGGCTTTCCCTTTGCCCGGCGCAGGGGGGAGGATGGTGTTGCATAGTGCAACGCTATGCAAAGCCGTCCTGAAAGCCGCTCATCTGCTAGTATAATCAGCAGATGAACGGCTTTCCTGTCGATGTTGCGGGAGCACGCAGCAGTGCTCACCGCTCATCGCCGGGGAATACACACTGAGCGGCTTTGAGCTGAAAGCCGCTCAACCCTCCTGTTTTGAGAGACTTTCAGCTCAGTCGCCCAGTGTGTATGGGCCTTAAGAGGAACATTGTTGTGAACAACAGACTTTAGTATCAAAATATTATATTGAGCAAAAAAAAAAATTTTTTTTTAATTGGTTCATTAGGTAAAACATATATCATCTAGCCCAAAATTAGATTGGCTACATATAATTTACCTTCATGCTCTGTTAGGGGGTCACATGTTGTTACACCAGAATATAAAAAATGAAACTCCTCTCATTACTTCCCATTAATAAATAAATGTAATTTAAACTGGTACAAAGCTACAGTGTATTCAAAGGCCTTTCATTCAGAAAAATCTGCTGGTCCTATTACAATAGAGTATTGTATTCTCCCTTATTTTGGTTATCTTGAATGTTAGTAAATACTTCAAATACTTAAAATGACAGTATATAAAATTACATTATATAATAATATGAAAAACTAGTCTATTTACACTTACAAAAAAAATAATAAAGTCTTTAGAAAAAGAAAAAAAATTGTTACAAATATAGCACTAGTCATTATTTCAGTTTCACAAAATCAACAATGTACTCAAAAAAACATTTGCCACTTTGGGTTTCCTTCCCTACTTATGTAAAGAGGTCAACACACGTTGGAAAAGTTCAGTTCTAATAGGCTTCTATATCTAGACACAAGACATGTTGGCAATATAGACGCAGAAAAAAAAACCACTGCATGTTATTGTTATGGCTGTGCATATTTGTCATAGATCCAAACCATACCAATTTAGATTCCTTTCCAGTGACAGCAGAGTGCTCTTTTTTGAAAGGAATGCACATGTAACACCACATTTTCTACCTTTAACAAAAAGCCCCTACAAATGCAGATATGGACTGTGTAATACTGTCCTATAGCCCCTCCTCATTGTGTCTGATCGATGCTCAGTATTATACATCAGCTCCAGTGCCTTGCTGTGAAGCCTGCACTGTGCCGTTGTAAACAGCAAATTACATAGCAGTGATGAGGCTTAAAATGAATAGGCAGAGGACCCAGACGCTAGCTAAACTAACATGCTGGAAGTTAGTCATGGTTACCAACTTTCAATAGCTTAACAAATTTACCAAAATAAAAGCCTTTATATGCACAAAAATAAATAAATAAAAAGCCTCATTCTAACTAAGTTTTTATCTTTTTTCATGAAAGGAAGAATACAGATTACTGTGGTCATAGAACTTGTGTGCGAATATATATATATATATATATATATATATATATATATATATATATATATATATACATACACACACACACACACACACTGAACAAATACTAAACATTAAATTTGCTAAATATTATCAGCATTTAGGGTATTTCATCAGCATTCATCTAAGCAGTTGCAAGCATTACCAACCCAAACCAGTGTTCCTTAAGAAAAAAACATTTCCAATCTTTTTACCAAGATGACAAATCATTCCAACAAGTGGCAAGTTACCTGGGCGGAGCTGGCAGCTACTGAGATGCAGTCAATAAAGCTGTGCCTGCGAGTAAAAAAAGCTACAATCTGCTGCCATCGAGAAGGTTCTGGCTCAGCTCTAAGCTCTTCTGTAGAACCCTTCTTTGCCCAAGGCTTCTGTTTTGGGCCTACAGAGCTATGACTGGAGCTAGTATTGCCACCTCGATTGGCACGGGAGTATAGGAGTGTGTTGTTTCCGAAAATGTAATTCATCTCTGCAGCTCTGCAGGTGGTTGCCAGGCAGTCTTACTCTTCTACCAGCTGCCGTGTGGTGAAGGATCAGCAAGAACTGCAGATAAAATTACAGCAGCATCACATCCAAATCAGAAAGCAAAAATCCTGGTCCCTTGCTGTGCTCATTGTTTTCCCCTTGGAGTCTAGCCATGCAGAACACTATACCTGTTACATGTCTAAAAGATAGTGCATTGCTGCAGCAAACAGGAGGAGGAAAAACAGCAATTCAACTTGCATCTGCTTCCCATGATTTCCTTGTCTCTGGTCTGCAGGGATCAAAAGCTGCTCTTCTTTTGTTAGCTGATAACTAGGCAGACTGAAGCCAGGAAGTGAGGTCGATTAGCAGGTAGGATGCTAGAAGCATTTCACTGCATAGACCCACAGGGGCTGCCTGATTTAATGCACTGGGTGGGGAAAGGCTATATCACAAATTACCAAGTTTCAATCACCGCCTGTACTAAAATCCAATGACATTCTCACTGTTGACATAAATTATACATAGAGTCCAAACAAAAACAGTGAAAGTATACTCTAATTGATGGTCTTCATGGACAGTTAAGCGTTTTCAAATAAACAGCAACTAAAATGTCCTGATTAAGGTATCTCGTATGAAATCCTATTCCTGGAACGGTTACATTAGCATTGATTTTTGCTTCTGAAGTTAAGTATTTGCTTTCAGAAATAAGAACCTAATGGTAGGAAATTCAGTGTCAGGACATTTTTACAGAGAAATGCCATAGATGTGAACCTGGGAGACAACAAAAATATGTTAACATATGTGTAGCATAAACCCTGAACGATCTGGGGTCCAAATATTAAAGCCTACCTAAAACTCATGATTTGCCATATAAAATAAAAAGTATTTCAAGCAAGCAGAATGGCAGCTGAACTTTGACATGCAGAGGACCAAGCTGGTGGATGCAAGGCCAAATGCAGACTACAGAAATCAGTATTTTACAGCATTAAAAAAACAAAAACTGATACCTTAGGCAACCAATGCCTAGAGGCAGGGTATAGCGGATGATCAATAAACAAATGAGCATACAGGAAAACAGTGACTCATATTACGAGACAATGCAGGCCAAGGACATGGTTTATGAACATTAATGCATCAGTGGTCATGGCACTCAAGTAAGCAGGGTGGCAGAAACCAAAGGTCAGATGCAGTTTAAAGGAGTAGAGAGTAGATAATTGTATAAGGAAAGCCAAAGCATGAGGCCTGAGGACCCTGCTTATAAGAGCTTACATTCTAAACATAATGGTATACTAGAGCATAAATCGAGACATAATAAAAAACTCAAGAATATTTTATAATCCATTCTAAGCAGAGTAATCAAGCTCTCAAAGTTTGCTGATATTTATATCCCAGGGCAATTGCATGTGAAATCGCCAAAACTGAGGATATTGTGCAGGGTGAAAGCACCCAGCAGAAATAAGCCATGTTGATTAACCTAACATTTCAAATCTGGTAGCAAGAAGGGTTGAAAACAGGTTCAACCAGGCTCGTTGTGCAGTGTGAACTGGTAAGTCGGGTCGGAATCGGTACATCTGTCAGAACAGACTTAGGTCGACATGGGTTATAGGTCGACATGGGTTATAGGTCGACATGGGTTATAGGTCGACATGGGTTATAGGTCGACATGGGTTATAGGTCGACATGGGTTATAGGTCGACATGGGTTTTTCACTGTTTTTTGAACCGAATGTTGACACAGTCGACATGGACACAGTTGAAGTTGAACCGCAGCCCCTCGCTTCACTCGCGATGCTTCGGGCACACTAGTTTATTCTCCCACCATGCCCTAGTGGATGGTAGGGCATGAAATACCGCCTGTCGGCACATGTCGGTTCAAAAAAACTGTGAAAAACTCATTTCGACCTAATGACTGTCAACCTAAACCCATGTCGACATTGTCCCATGTCGACCTTAAGTCATGTTGACCTTTAACCCCGTCAACCTTGTGGCCAGTCGACCTTCCAGGGTCGACCTAATGACTGTCGACCTAAGTCTGATCTGACAGATGACCGTTTCCCGTCAGGTCAATTTGACCCAGTACCTGTTCACAGCATAGGAAGAGCCAGCGCTTAGAGATGATCTCATTATTTGCCGTTGGAAGTCACCAAGCTGGCAATACTCATATAGTCAGGCAGCAAGTCTGAAAGGAGTCTAACCGCGTGGCATTCATGTAGCAAAAACATGGGTGTGGCCCTGCTTTTCAATATGAAATGGGTATTAGATTTCATTAACCCTTTAAGTGCTAAAATCTCTGAGATGAGCAAAAATATCTGCTAAAAATGCCAACATCTGTGAGATGCACATTATATCGGCTAAAAATGCCAGTGTCACTCACAATTGTTATATAAATTCAAACAAGAAAATGTTGTGTAAAAAATAATAATTATATTTCCTATAGAAGGTAAACATTACAGGTAATTCCGATGAATAAAAATGTTTGCTTGCCAATTTTCACACCAATTTTAACAAATTCACTTGGCACTCAAATGGTTAATGCTCTACTCAACACCTATTGACACCACTGCAGGGCCAAGGGGAGCTCAGGCTGCTATGGCATGTGAATGGGCCTTCTGAATCAGTTAGCTGCAAATACAGCAGTAAAGTAATGTAGAGTTATTATGGTAGATAAATGAAAGGCTGCAATAGAACATGTCACATACTCTGAACCAGGTAAATGACAGATCAACCCTCATAAAAATACACTATCCTTATAAACATTAAATAAAACAAAATAAAATGAAGATAAACTGGGCTATTTGGTCCTAGCCTGAGGTGGATGTGGTGGTTTGGTGAGGATGATGAGAAATGAGCCGGGCGGCAGCATTTAGGACAGATTGGAGTAGAGGCAGACATTTTGTCAGTGATACTATATAGTAGATTAAAGTAGTCTAATCTGGAGATGACCAGAGAGAGGATAACAGAATTTTGGAATTTACTGGTAAATCCTTTTCTCTGAATTCACAAGGGACACCGGATTAATATTTACAATGGGGTATAGATTGGCAGTAACTAACACTTTAAAAATGTTAATTTGTGTAACTGCTCTTCCCCCTCTATAAACCTCCTACAAGCCAGTCTTCCTAACTGTGCCCGAGGAGAGCTAGGAAACAATGAAAGAGGGAGAGAAAAAGAACACACACAAGACTAAAAAGTATATATAATTTCAAAGAGAAAAAAAAGATAACATGTAACACAGGAATGAACAGCGCCAGGTGGGCGTCCAGTGTCCCCTGTGGATTTACCAGTAAGTACCACAATCCTGGTTTCTTTCATCCAGAAGGGGACACTGAAGTGATACTTGCAATGGGGACATCCCAGAGCTCCTAACCAAGGAGGGAGAGTGCTGAGAACCCTGCAGAACTACACAGCCAAATTGCGACAGAGGGGGATATTCAATCCACACCGATATTTCTGACAGGGGATTTTGTGTCGGGCACCTATTCAATGTGGTCTTTCCTGACAGCATTGAAGAGGCATCTTGTCAGAACGGGCCTGACTTTAAAAGCTGTTGGGCCTCTTTTGCCGAGAACGGCCTTAGATTGTTGAAATCACGGGCGTATCTCATCACCTACAGCCGTTTCCGTGGACAAGCCCCTTTTCACAGATCTGCAGGCAGGACATTGAATCCCACCTGCCGATCAACAGGTGAGCAAAATGGGCCAAGGCCACGACTGTTGGGACGTACCGATAGTCGTGACCCGGGACTGAATACCTCCCAGAAGCTGCAAAAGGTGTAAAAACGCCAAAGGGTATGGCAGCTTGACCATGTAGCCTGACAGTCCATGGAGACCCCACAAGCAGCCGACGATGAAGGTCCCACTGAACGAGTGGAGTGAGCTTTCACCAATGGAGGAACTTTGGATGAATCCAGGTAAGCTTGTCTAATTGTAAGACAAATCGAACTTTAGTGACAATTCCTCACAAGCCCAGAACAAGTTAAATTGAGTCTACACACACTGCAATCCCGTCAACGATTGAATACATCACATTTTTGGGTGGCACACGATATATATCATTGCTACTGCACATACTAGAATAGCCTTCACAACACACTGTTCCAGGGAATGGCATAAATGGGACGTCAAATCAGCCCATAATAACATTTGTCGGCCAGTTTTTCGTACATAATGCACAATAACTGATTATTTTTTTCCTGCCAATTTATCATGAAAAATAAAATGTGTACCTTCGCATAAATCAGGAGAAGCATCAAATATCACAAGAATCCACTTTTAATCTAAGAACGTTAATCAATGTTCATCAAAATATTACTCCACATATTTTCAAGGATATTGTTGTACAACAGACACATTATCATCTACTTATTTATAAATGGCACCAAACAACAACAAAGTACATAAACCGAAGACCCAAACAATGACTTACAGTACAATGTAGGACAAACGTGGTATAAAAACATTACTACAGCAGGGGACAGGACATTTAAATAGTCATCATAATGTAGAGTAGAAAATGTTTTAATAGAGTGAAAGCACATGAAAGGAGAGGGCCCTGCTCATGCGAGCTGACAGATAGGGTAGACAAAAGGATATAACAGTGGGTTAGGAAGAGATGGGACAGAATTCTGCATGTAAAAGATAGTTAGGACTATGCATAACAGAAGCATATTAAAAAATGGAAATGTATTTGTCTTGTGTTTATTACAAGAAAACCAATATAGAAAGAGAAACCATGAGGAGCTATTAAATTGTCCCCTCCAAGGCTACCATTAGAGGGTGCACAGATTTTAAATTGTTGAGACGCCTGGTAGCGAAGGCATGAGAAGAAAGGTGCTCAAAGTTGGCACTTGGGGTGTCCAATGTAGGACTTTTCACGGCTTTAGTCACTATACACAGCTAAACCATTTGGGCACTCCAATGTAACTGAATTGTGACAATTATTTGGATGTCTAAAGAGTCACATATAAATCGGAAAAACAGACGCACAAAAAAATTCAAACGGCGCTACAGACTTCGATGATTCTATATGCACCAATATTTGTAAAAAGTTTTCATGAGAAATCTGTTCAATGTACAGTACCCTGGGGTGAATTGTCACACATCGTCTTCATGCGCAAGGCACACTTGGGAAATGCATAATTCAATCGGAAATGCCAATTCGCACTACTCACAGCAAGTTTGTATGAATTTTTTCCAAAAAAAAAAGCAGACTAGGAAGAGAGAATAAAATAGTGGGGAGACCTATTTGAACCCCACTCCCTTGATCCCCCATAAAAGCTTCTTTAGCAGTACCACGTAGAAGGCAAGGAAGTTAGTTGGCATAATAAAATACTAGCTGCTTTTAAAAGGTGTAAAATAACTGATTTGCAATTTTTCTTAATAAAGCAAACAAAAAGATAAAGATAAAAAAAAATTGTTTAATTACATACAAATCAATAAGAACTGCAAAAAAAGTCTTGAGTCTGTTTTTGAAGCATTTTAGAGTGGGGGACTCTCGAACTGTGCGGGGAAGTGAGTTCCATTAAAGTTGGCGCTCCATAGCTAAAAGCTCGACCCCCCGATGAATTATGGGCGATCCTAGGTACTGCTAAAAGTCCTTCATCTACAGATTGCAGTAATCGTGTGGGACAGTAAGGAATCAGAAGCTGCTTTGGGTACCTTGGTCATGTAGGGCTTCAAAACTCAATAAGATCATCTTGGAAATGATTCGCCATTTTATGGGCAGCCAGTGAAGGGAGTAGAGAATGGGAATTATGTGGGTACATCAGGGTTGGTTAGTTAACAGCCCTGTTTTGTGTTTTGTACCTGCTGTAAATGGTGTGGTTCTTTTGCTGGTAGACAAAGGTAGAGGGCATTGCAATAATCCAAATGAGACAATACAAATGCATGTATGACTTTTGGCAGATCTTCAGAGGGTATTAAGTGTTTGATTCTGGCTATGTTCCTCAGATGAAAGAATGAGGATTTGATTGTGGCTGATAACTGATGTTTAAGTGTCACGCCACCATCCAGTATCACACCAAAATTCTGCACATGATCAGAGTTTTGTAAATCTGTACTCCCAAGTGTCAGTCCAGTTGGGTGGCTATAGTGCAGTATTGTCCTTTGATGTTGAGGTCCTATCATAAGGAACTCTGTTTTATCAGGATTCAGTCTCAGCCAGCTGGCACTCATCCATTCCTGGAGCTCGGCTAGACAGATGTTTAGGGTTATTTTGGGGTTTTCAGTACCCGGAGCAAAGGACAAGTACAGTTGTGTATCATCTGCATAGCAGTGGTAGACAAGGCCATGGCGCCTAATTATTTCACCCAGTGGCAGCATGTTTACTGCAAAAAGCATGGGGGATAATATAGAACCTTGTGGCCACCGCATGGCAGTGGCACGGATGAAGATGAGTATACTCCAGATGACATGCTCTGTCACCTGCCAGTGAGAAATAATTTGAACCAACTTAGTACTGTGCCATCCAGTCCACATACATTTCCAGGTGCTCAATCAGAAGCCCATGGTCCATAGTATCAAATGCTGCAGAGAGATCCAGTAGAAATCAGATTGAACAGTTACCGCTGTCTCTTGCCATCACAAGATCATTTAGAACATATACTAAGGATGTTTCAGTGCTATGTTTACTCCTGAATCCTGACTGGAATGGATCATACATATCATGTATGATCATAGTGATGTTGATTTGCAACCACTTTTTCAAAGACTTTTCCTAGAAAAGGAAGGTTTGATACTGGTCGGTAGTTGGTCATGCAGTCTGGATCTAAATTCGTTTTTTTAAGAAGAGGTCTAAAAGAGCCCATACACGCTCCGATAACGGTGGTGCGATGTGTGCTTTGAGGTGCGCGCTCCCGCGGCACTTCATCGCACAGTAAAAAAAGTATGTGCTGCACATACTTTTTGTACTTGCTTTTCATCACATCGCATCGCATGCACAAGGCATGCAATGCGATGTGATGGATGCTATTTAAGCCCAGAACGCACGCCGCTATCGGAGCGTGTATGGGCTCCTAAACAATTGCTTCCTTTAGTGGTTGAGGAAAAACTACTGTCTGCAAAGGGCATTGAACAATTTTTGCAAAGACGGGTCCAGATCACAGGAAGTGGGACACAAAATACAGACAATTTAAGCAATATCCTTTACATACATTGGGGTCAAAGTTGGTCCATGAGGATAGGTGGCTTATATTGTCAGGCTTGATAGTTTGGATCTGTGAAGATTCCAGCCCTGATGGCATATACTTTATCTGAAATGAATTTAGAAAACTCATTACATCTTGCCTGGGAGAGTGTTTCATCAGGCCACAGGCATGCTGGCTTGCAAAGTATTTCCACTGTGCGGAAAAGTTGAGCAGGTTAACAGGAACTCTTACTTCTTACGGGTTATGGTCGATTATTTTCCTCAATATGCTTTGTTCGTTTTATCTTGTCCTCCAAAAAGTTGGTCTTCCTCCATTGTCTTTCAATTCTATGCCCCCTTTACTTGAGCTCATTAAGACTGCGGTCAAACCTGGAAGCTTGATGATGAGGTTTGAGACGTTGTATACGCACTGGGGCTAGAGTATCAATTGCAGCCGTCTAGGGAACAGGGATCTTCAAAAGCTCCCAGTAATGCAGAGAGATCTAGATTTGCTGCAAGAGCCGGTCATACCCCTCAGACGATACCTGGTCAGTTCCATTGGAAAATATCTATTTTGAGGGGTTGCAATTAAAAACCTAAAGGAGTGGTGGTCTGACCACAAGACAGGGTTTATTTTAAGGTCAGTGACTTGTAATCCAAACTGAAAGACCAGATCTAGCGTGTGACCACTTTTATGTGTCGCAGAAGGAACGATATGTGTGAAGCCCAGACCATTCATTCTGCACAGAAGGTCTTGGCCAAGGTATGAGAGCTCATCAACCTAGTGTTCTTATGCTGCCCCCGTGCAGCAGTGCCCTGCCCGCAACAGTTCTTAAAAGGAACACTTTCAACCCATGCATTCAAATCCTCGAGGATGAGCCATCTTCGATGCTCCAGAACTAGACCAGCAAATGTGTCTGCAAGTTCTTGTAGAAATAAACTTTTCGGTACTTGTGTAATAGCACGTCGCCCGGCTACGCTACATTTTCAGCGTAGGCTACGCTGTCAGCGTAGCCCAACTGCTGCCTAGTGTACTTAGCGTAGTGACTCCGTGGCAGCCCAACGGCGGCCTAGTTTAGTTTGCGTAGTGACTCCGCGGAAGCCCAGCTCTGTCCCCGTAATCCATGGCAAGCCTAGTGAGCACCTCTCACACAGCGCCGGTAACTGCCAGGTCCTCTGCGCTGGTGGAAACCGGCAGAGGGGATTATGCGGGCGCCGGCGGAGAGGCACTCCATTTGTCTGACACTCTCCTGCGTCTCAGTATTATTGTGGCAGGGTACGGCAACCCTACCCATGTCCGCTTCAGGGAGAACCTCCTTTTCAAACCCCCACTATCCACGCGAGCCCGAAGCATGGCGAGTGAGCCCCGCAAGGGGATGAGTTACGCATCCTCCCGACTGGTTCATACCCCCACTATCCACGTCGGTGTGGAGCTGATTCTATAAAGTGTGGCGAGCGCAGCTAGCCACAGAGACCGAAGGATGGCGAGCACAGCGAGCCATGTGTGGGGACTCGATTACTTTACATGTATTTGCCACGCTTCGGGCTCGGATAGTGGGGGTATGAACAGGTTGGGGGGGCACATAAAGCGTGCGCTTGCCACACTTCGGGCTGGCGTGGATAGTAGGGGTGTTTCAGGAACACATATCTGACAGGGACGCTAACTACACTGGCCGTGCGAACACTACCCAGATTCTGACAGGGACGCTATGCTAACTACGTAATGGGCGCCGTGCTATTACACAAGTACCAACTTTTCATCTCCAGGGAGGCGATACATGAGGAGTACTCTGAAACCTAATCCTGTCAAACTCCGGGCAACAATGCACTCGGAGTGAAATAATGAAGCTGGAGATATACTTATACATTGGTTCAACAATGATGGGCTTACTATAAAGTATGGAATGCATCTGATGATGAAAGAGGGAGAGAATGCAGGTTTGATTTTTTTCCAATTCAGTGTGTGATCCAGAGATTATTATGGGTTCATGAACAGAGTCTAAATTGTCTCAGTCACTGCTATAACCTATAACTTCGCTATTAAAGTTATTTTCTGCTGCTGAATTAGTCCGTTTTTTCAGGACAAAGCGTGCTTGTGAAAAGTTGTAATGGTAAGTACACATGGTCGATTAGGTTTGTTATTCTATTCCATGCGATCAGATCGTATCAGGATCAAATCGCACAGCAAGCCACCAGACATGCATGCGATTTTGACTATATAGTGCAGATCTGCACTACATAGTTATTTCTGCCCTGTCTATCTGGGTTTCAATTTGTGCTCTCCCCGGAGCGCGCATCAGGATCGCAAGGTATAGTCAAAATTGTATGCTGGATTGTACTATGTGTACACACCATTACAGTTAAATTCCTAATTGTGTAGGTGTAAAAATCTCAGTGTGAGAGGCCTTGTGCTGGTAGAGATAACATGTACAGTATTCTGGGGATGTTTGGGGCCCTGCTATTTGAAATGAACAGTGATCCTTAAAGCAATTCAGAGACAGTTTATTAATAAAAAAAAATTGGAGTTATTTGTTGCTAAGAGCATAGAGGTAAATGATGTCTAAGGAAGGGGCTGGATGGGACTAAAGATATATTGTAGTCCACCGAACCTTGTTTGGGGTATATATGGGAGATGCCAAACTGAAGGAGTTCTCAGTTAAGAGATGCAGAGGTTTCAATCCAGTGTGTATCTTTACATAGGAATGCAATGCGTTGATTTTGAGGAGATGTCCACGGAGAGTAGTACAAGTTGGAGGCAAGTCCTTGGATATTTATGATTCAGAGGTTGGTTATGTTGGATTTAAACGGTTTTAAGCAATGTTCAGTAGCATGCAAAAGGTGAGGCAGCCATTTTGGGTTCCAGACCAGTTTAACAACAATAGTATTGTATTGCCCACAGAGCAATTTTGAGAGAACTGGTTAAGCAATTACCTATCACAGTTGGAGTTAATAATTCTTCTAGCAAGTGATCTTATCCCAAGATGCAACTTCGGGGATTAATTAACAGTATGAATAATTTGGGACTTTTTAGAAATTTAACACACACACTTGGCATTTTGAGAAAATCAAAAGGATTTACATTTTTTTTCATTTGTATTGCTCTATTTTACATATAGATCACATGAAAAGCTATAAAATAATTTATTTGCAGATTTGAGCATTTTAAAAGTCGAATCTGCATTGTCGGAAATTGACACTAATTGTCGAATTAGCATCAGTTTTAAATAAAAAAGAGGTGGATTCGCCAAACCACTTCTCTTTCGTGATGTTTCCGAAAGATGGCAGAACGGAGCGGACACTGAATTGGTCGAATGGAAATTCAACTTATTCTGGTCTAAAACAGATGATATTTCCAAAAATCGGAAATATCGTCCAGCATAAATACCCCTTATGAATTTGCCGTTATTTTCACACAAAAAAACATTAACACATTTAAAACCCTCTATTGACTTAGTGTGGAATAAAGTACTCTTGTTTTGTGACTACCCTCTTTTTATTCCTCTGAGCTTTAACAGTGTGCCATTGCTCATACTTTACCTTCTAAGATGTCTCCAGTCTAGTCATAGGGTATGCAGTCACAAAGTAATAGTTGACCATATCAATATTCAGTGTGTTGACAAAGATAATGAGAAAAGTTAAAATGCTGACATCATACGTGTCAACATCTAGCAAATGTCAATTTAAATCATGTGGACATAATGAAAACAATGACATGGTTCGGGATTAAGATATGTGACCAGGTTAAGATTTCACCAGCGTCAACATGTTGCATGCTGTACATGCCGGAAAGTCTGCTGGTACAATTTAACTGCTAGAATAGCTCATCTACAGTCTTAGGAGGTTATTCTTGTTGATTCGCAAGGCATATATAAAAGTGACTTTAAAGTTACTTACATATGCGTGCACCCTGGTGCGGATATGGCCGGGCAGCTGACATCCGGTGATGTCAGCTACCCACCCCCCACATAAGCATCACTGCCTCATTACCATGAGAACGCCCAGTGTTCTCATGGGAACACCCATGGAATGCTGGGCATTCCCATATGGTAATAGGGCAGCCCCCGCCCAGCCATGGGTGCATGCACCTGGCGAACCGAAAGTTCACCGTGGGTGCACGCACCATACGTCTGCACATGTGCATGCACGCAGGACAGAACAAACGTGTATAACCCCCTTAACTTCCAGAGCATAATGTGCCACTGGAAATATGTTGGTGCTGGGGTAATACTAATAAATAGATTTTATATAAATAATTTTTAAAAAGCCTGGAATTTCATGAACTTTAACAAGAAATGTGAATTATTAATGACATGGCATAATAATGATACTTTTCATTTCAGACTTACTGTCAACACTATTGAAATGACTGAACAGTAAAACTGGTATTACACTGTATTAAGCAAAAAGCAAAACTATACCATCACTTAATAATTTCAAATTACAATCTATAAGATAAAGTGAAAGAACATGCATCATTAATAAATCTTCACCTCAAAAAGAGTAAGATAAAGCAGAAATGTTTAAGATCAATAGGTACTTGCTTTGTTGAGTACCACTTACAGTACATGCTCGATATATTTAATTTTTAAAAAGGCTTAAAAGCATAGACATTAATTCATGTTCAAGGCTTATTGGTCTTGGCTGTAAGCAAGCAAAACAAATCCAGAAAATAATAAAATAGTTTCCGTACTATTAATGTTGTATTAATATAAACATGAGAAAATAAACTTTATACATGCAAATTAAAGTTTTAGATGGGAAAAAGAGATTTATGTCTTACCTGATAAATCTCTTTCTTCGAGAACATCAGGGGCCACAGTGTTACAGTGGGTAGTAAGGAGATGGGAGAGCACCAGCACCCTAGAGGTTAAACTTAAACTGCCTCCCAGGCAGCCGGGCTCCTCCCATCCTCTACCCCGCCTCCAGGCCAGAAAGCTCAGTTTTTTTTTAACAAGCCAAGGCAGGAGACAAGATAGAAGGAAGAGAAGCACCGGACAGAAACACATTCTGAACATGTTAGTACCCTCAACCGAGGGATAATATAACATAATCATAACTTAACTGTAACGGAAGTAAAGCAGGCGCGGCAGGGAGGGATCCCTGTGGCCCCTGATGTCCTCGAAGAAAGAGATTTACCAGGTAAGACATAAATCTAATTTTCTCCTTCGGGAGACATCAGGGGCCACAGTGTTACAGTGGGACGTCCTAAAGCAGCCACCTATGGGTGGGGACGCGCCTGTGCCGCAGCCAACACACTCTGGCCGAAGGCAGAGTCCTGGGAGGCAAACGTGTCAAATGCGCAAAAACGCAAGACAGTAATGGCGGGCGACCAAGTCGCTGCCCTGCAAATTTGCTCAACTTTAGCACCGCCTCTTAATGCCCAGGACACCTCCACAGACCTAACGGAATGTGCCCGAATCCCCACCGGAACCGGGAGGGAGGTGTCCAAATATGCCTGCCAGAGCGACTCCAGCGGGCAGTAGTTTGCGTAGAGGCGGGCCACCCTCTCATCCGAACACCATATAGTACAGAGAGAGAGAGAGAGAGAGAGAGAGAGAGAGAGAGAGAGAGAGAGAGAGAGAGAGAGAGAGAGAGAGAGAGAGAGAGAGAGAGAGAGAGAGAGAGAGAGAGAGAGAGAGAGAGAGAGAGAAGAGAGAGAGAGAGAGAGAGAGAGAGAGAGAGAGAGAGAGAGAGAGAGAGAGAGAGAGAGAGAGAGAGAGAGAGAGAGAGAGAGAGAGAGAGAGAGAGAGAGAGAGAGAGAGAGAGAGAGAGAGGAGAGAGAGAGAGAGAGAGAGAGAGAGAGAGAGAGAGAGAGAGAGAGAGAGAGAGAGAGAGAGAGAGAGAGAGAGAGAGAGAGAGAGAGAGAGAGAGAGAGAGAGAGAGAGAGAGAGAGAGAGAGAGAGAGAGAGGAGAGAGAGAGAGAGGAGAGAGGAGAGAGAGGAGAGAGGAGAGAGAGGAGAGAGAGGAAGGAGAGAGAGAGAGAGAGAGAGAGAGAGAGGAGAGAGGAGAGAGAGGAGAGAGGAGAGAGAGAAGGAGAGAGAGAGAGAGGAAGGAGAGAGAGAGAGAGGAAGGAGAGAGAGAGAGAGAGAGAGGAAGAGAGAGAGAGAGAGGAAGGAGAGAGAGAGAGAGAGAGAGAGAGAGAGAGAGAGAGAGAGAGAGAGAGAGAGAGAGAGAGAGAGAGTCTGACTAGTGCAACAGCCTAGAATGGTGCACATAGATGCGCCCCGGCCGGACAATGTCCAAGGAGGACCAAGCCGTAGTAACAACAGACTGTCTAAATGCCGGAACAATAATGTCCGGCAGGATTAGAGAGATCCAAGGGGCAACTGGGGTAACTAAGGGAGGCTGGATATGCAAGACATCCTGCAGGAATGTACAGACATCCGCCAACAGGGCCACCCGTCGACAGAACAAGATGTGCAAGGCTGAAATCTGAACCTTTAAAGATGATCAAAGCGAACCCAGCCTCCAGACCCTTCTGCAAGAAGGACAGTACCCTAGCCAGGTAGTAAGTCCCGGAATCTGAAGCGTAGAGTTCGCAGCAGGAAAAGTAAGCCCTCCATATGCGATGGTACACCCCCATCTAGGAAGGTTTCCTCGCCCTGAGCATGGTGGAGTGAAACCCACTGGGTCTTACCCGGGAGGTCTCAACAGCCACCCCGTCAAAGCCAAGTGCCTCAAAGCCGAGAGAGAGGGGCGGACCCTGAGAGCATGCCTGTGCCCAGGGGAAGTGAATAGGAGGGGCTACTGACTGCAGACCTGAAAAACAGATCCGTCTGGGCCAAGGTGGAGCAACCAGAATCAACGTGCCGCCCTCCGGCTTCAGCTTGCGAGACATTCGCAAAAGGAGGAAAGTGGTGGAAAGGCGCCATCAGTGTGGACGGCCACGGAGAGGACAGGGCGTCTACCAGGCAAGTCCCCCTCCGATGGGGGGACTTGCCTGGTCCCCCCATCGGAGGGGGGACTTGCCTGGTAGACGCCTGGTATGGCGAGAGGCCGTCAAGGCCACCTCGGTTGGGCCCCACCGTTGTATCAGCATCTGAAAACATCACCCTAAGGAGGGTCAAGTCGTCTGCATCATGGGTCTGACGGCCGAGGAAGACCGCCACCCAATTCTGGACTACCAGGATAAAAAATTCTGAAAGAGCAGGGATTATCTCTGAAAGATGCCGGATGCTTCCGTCATAGTGGGCTGACAACTAGTGCCACCCTGGTGGTTAACATATGCCACCCTTGTCACAATGTCCGACTGGACTTGCACCGGCCAACCCCTAAGTTAGGGTTCCGCCAGGCGGACTGCCCGGAAGATTGTCTTTAGTTCGAGGATGATGATGGAGGGCTGGGTCACTAGAGTGGTCCAGATACCCTGGAACGACCTTTGAGAAGTGACCACCCCCCAAACACGGGAGGCTAGTATGCATGGCTAGGAGTGTCTACTAGTGGATCCAGTAGCGAGGTCCCGTCCAGAAGCCCCGAGGAAAGGGGGGCCCTGCTGGAGACCAGGCGAACTTCTGGGCATGGATATTGTGGGAGGAAACCGGAGTACCAGGAGTAAACCCATGCAAGTCTGGGGAGAATATACATTTCCGCACAGTTAGGGCCATAGTGGGAATCGAACCCATGACCTCAGCGCAGTGAAGCAGTAATGCTAACCACTACACCATCCGTGCTGCTCCTTGGACAGTATTGTAGAGGGTTGGCATGGAACTGAGCCTATTCTGCCAATGCGAAGGCCGATCCACCAACCCCAGGGACCCCATGCAGGCATGCACAGACACCTGCCAGGGGGACAAGAGATGTCTGATCCTGGACTATAGAGCCAAATGGCAATCCCCCAGAAGGGATATCCTCTGCCGAATGGTAACTAAACCAGCCCCCATATCTGGCACTGGCCCAAATAAAAAGGAACCCTCAAAAGGGACTTTGAGTTCAGGCCTTCCAAGAGCAGACACCGGTATGTGTGTGCAGCGATGGCCGAAGGTGACCCTCTGGAGGCGATTTGTGTAATTTCTAGAGCCGTCACCCCCAGGTAAAGTGTCACGTGATGCTCAATAGAAGGCAGCAGGGTTTCCTCAGACACCCCTTATGCAGTGTCCGCTGTGAGAGAAGTTGCTCGCGCAACTAAGGTCTTAGCCACCCAAGCAGATGCCTGGGGCAGGAGTGCGTCCACTTTAGGGACAGTCTCCCAGGGGACTATGTCCTCCTGTGGAAGGGGGTAAAAGGAAGGGAAACCGCCGATGGCAAGCTAAACTTCCTGTTAGGATTCTCCCAACTGATGACCTTAGTCGAGCTCACTGATTTACGGAATAAACCCAGAATACACCTAGGGAGACACCCAAAGGTGTAGGCGGCTCAGCGGGGTCGTTTAAGGTAAGGACCTATTTGACAGCGTAGACCAAGGTCGGCACCTCAAGACGAGGTGGGGGGATTCACCTTATCACAGCCCCCCCCCCCCCCATCTTCCATACCGTCGTCGACGGTCCCCTCTAGACAATGCTAATCCCAGGTGTCCTCCTCTCTGTGTCTGCTGACGGAGGAGTCTGGATGACGGGGGTATCTGCGTCTAACTGCAGGTACAGAGCGCTTCCACTGTGCGGGGAGCTACACCCGCCAAGGATGGGGACGGCATTTCTGGGGACCTTGTCCGGAGGCAGATAAGCACTCACCCAAGGGATGATGCCGATCCCAGGCTGCTACTAGCTGCACCAGCAACGGAGTAAAGAACGTGGCCCAAGCAGGCTCCTGTTTTCTAGAGGAGGCTGTACCTGTGGGCATCGCCCAGGCATTGTAGCAGCCTGCGCATAAGCTGTCCTGTACTAGTAATGGGGGCATAGGCCAGCATTACAGGATGTACAAGACATCAGCGCCGGAGCCCCAGAGTCACTGGGACTGGTATCCCTGGAAGACGTTGCAGTATTATAGCACTGTGAACCGGCTGCTAAAGCACAGGTAAGACAATATACTACAATTATACCAGGCATACAATGGCATAAAAATAGGCAGGTAGCCTATACGGTACCACTACACAGTATTCTCCTGACCAGCAGAGATAGTGTTCAAGCCATACACCATAAGCTGGTACTACGTATACCTTGCGGTGGCGTAGACATTTAGCCCATATGTACGGCTAACACAGCATACTTCTGTTTTATATTTTGCATTGTGGGAAGAAACCGGAGTGCCCGGAGTAACCCCACTAAAACACGGAGAGAACGTACAAACTCCGCACAGTTAGGGTCATAGTGGGAGTTGAACCCAGGGCCCGAGCTGTGAAGAAGTAATGCCAACCATCACACCATCCGTGCTGCCCCCACAGTACGCAGTAAGCTAGTACTAGGCACATATAGCAATGCCATAGGCAGGCAGCCTTTCTGACAGGCAGTGATAGTGTTACACAGTACACAGCCAGACATACAATGCAGTGATATAGACAGGTGCAGTGTACAAAGCAGTGATATAGACATGCACTTATGGTACAGACAACACAGTATGCGTCTGATAGGCAGATAAACTCTGCACAGTTAGGGTCATGTTGGGAATCAAACCCATGACCTCTGCACTGGGATGCAGGAATGCCAACCGTTACACCATCCGTTCTGTCCTTTATGCTTCTGACATGCAGTGATGGTGTTACACAGTACACAGCCAGCTTGTAATAGACATACAATGCAGTGATATAGACAGGTGCAGTGTACAAAGCAGTGATACTGTATAGACATGCACTTATGGTACAGACAACACACCATTACACCATCCGTTCTGTCCTTTATGCTTCTGACCGGCAGTGATGGTGTTAATCCACTACAATGTTGCAGTCAGAGTTCACACTCTGGTCAGCTATTTCAGCAGAGCTGTCTGTAACCTGACTCCTGTTTGAGGAGTTACAGGGGAGCCCAGATGGCCTGGCAGTGAAGGAGTGGAACCCCAGACTGGCTGATAAGCTCTCTGTATCCCTCCATGTTAAGTCAGCATGACATAACCAGCAATACATATACAGCATAACACAAATTAAACTGACAGGCAGCTAAAGTGTTAAACAATGCATACAAGGGCAATGCAATAATGGCACAAGGCTCCTGGTCAGAGCACAGTACTGTACAGTGTCCCGAAGACGGGGTACAGGGGGGACTTGACCAAGTGACCTGCCAGTGAAGGAGTGGAACTCCGGGTGGCTGTGAGCTCCTCCGTGTCCCTCCTCACATGTCGCAGGCAGGCAGGAAGGGATCTCAGTGGCGGGAACTCTCTGTGTGATAAACACAGTTCCCTGCCTACTGTCCCCGGGTGGAGAGGCTGATGTGGGGGGAGCCTTCTCCCCCTGCTGACAAATGGCCCCCAGGGAGGTGTCCACATGCGGCGTCGGTAAAAATGGCGGGGATCCGGCGCGCACCGGGCGGCCCGCATACCTGGCGCCGCTGACCACAAACCGTTTCCCTGGTGGTCCAGCGGGAGCGAGTGGCAGACCAGTCGTCCGCTTGTCAGCACAGTCGGCAACTGCTGCAGCCGCAATGCCCTGCAAGAGCGATCGCACGCGCTCCCAGCGGGGAGCGCGTTACCTTGTCAGGTTCCCGGCGTCCGGTGGCGGCTGTATGCTCCCTAGTGCCCGGGGGCTGCTGCAGGTCCCCACCCACGAGTGGCGATGCAGCTTCGGACCCGGGTGATGGAGCCAGCAGCACAGGGGTCTGTACAGACCCCCAGTGCTGCTGCTCTGTCACTGACCGCAGTCAGTGTAAAAGAAAAATGAAAAATAAAATATAAAAATGAAGTTAGGCTGCTAAAATAGCAGCCCCTCTAGTAGGAGAATCTGGCTCCTGCCAGCACCCGAAAAAACTGAGCTTCCTGGCCTGGAGGTGGGGTAGAGGAGGGGAGGAGCCCGGCTGCCTGGGAGGCAGTTCAAGTTTAACCTCTAGGGTGCTGGTGCTCTCCCATCTCCTTACTACCCACTGTAACACTGTGGCCCCTGATGTCTCCCGAAGGAGAAAGACAAACCTTTCTTCATAATCCAGTGCTTCTGAAACTTAGTCCCCAAGGCACATCGGCCACATTGCTAAAATATATGACAATTTATGTACCATCACACATGCCTTTTTAAAAATTCGCCAGATAGTGGGGGAGATTCTCTAAACTAAAAATGCAGTAAAAACCCCGTTCTCAGGATTTTTAACACATTTTGGGATGCTCTGGGTTATCGGAACGGGGGGGGGGGGCATCGCCAGAAAAATCTGGTGATGCCCCATAGAAGCCTATGGGCTTCTACAGTGACTCACCGCCGCCCCGCACCGACCCCCGCTCACCTGTGTCCGGGCAGCACAGTGCTGTGCTGCCTGGACCGGTGACCTCCTCCTCCCTGCACTATGATCCTCTTCCGGGTGCAGGTAGGAGGAGAACCCGGCGCAGCAGCAGCACCGAGTAAGGGAGGGAGGGGAGAACCGCCGGGTCCCAATGGGACCCACTGTCTCTCACAGCAAAGGACAGCTCTTAACGCAAGAGCTGTCCTTTGCCATAATTATCGCATATGTTAGAGCAGCGGTAGCCAACTCAAGCCCTCGAGAGCTACCAACAGTTCACATTTTCCAGACAACCTAGCTGCTGCACAGCTGCACTCATTAATCATTGAAACATTTTAAAAGATCCACAGATGGAGCTAATTAGCTCACTTGTGATTCTGTGAGACCTGCAAAACATGCACTGTTGGTAGCTCTCGAGGACTAGGGTTGGCTACCCCAGTGTTAGAGCATCTGCAAGAATTATGTAGGCGATGGGGGGGGGGGGCGGCGATGATGCACGGCGGTAAGGGGGCGCGGATGTTAGAGCATTCCCCCTTTAACACATAACCACACCATCCAGGCCCAACTACATACTATACCACATTTTAAAGCACCCATTAAATACAGTAGCATGCCACATTGTGAGACCCAAACTATACAGCATGCCACACAGAGGCCTCAACTTCATAGAAGGCCATGCAATATGCCCAAAATGTAAAACACGCAAAACAGTATGCTCCAAATTATTGTGCCACAGTATATTTATGCTACATTGCATCTTTTCATCACAAGAAGAAATACAAAAAGTAGTACCCCAAAAATGGCCATAACACTAGAGGAGGGTGTAAAGCTGGACAGTGCAATTTGGTCTCTTTTCATCCAATTCCGACAGATCGGGTAAAAAAAATCGGATTCAAAGTGTACAATTCGCAGGTGTTTGAAGTCTGATCGGATCTGATGCGTGTTCCTGTTCTCATCAGGTCAGATCCAGATTGAACTTTGTGCCACAAGGATAGCGCAGAATCAGACCCATCAGCATTATATAACATGTTTTCTTCACAGGTGTCCTTTTCAATGTCAACCTTTGCGTCCTTTTACTGCCTGACCCGGATCTCATGTGGAAAGAGACGACCAGGGAATAACCTGGGTCTAACCACCATGTGTAAAAGGGTTTGCTGCAGAGACCTGGGTTGAAGTCAGGTTGCTAGCGCCAGGTCAGTGCCGTGAAATTCACATGTGGAAGTCAGATTGATAGGCCTATGTCAGAGAGGTACGAATCCCGGCTCTTGTATGTGAAAAGGCTATGAGTAGAATTTGACCAAGTCTAACCCCAACCTAATTAATTCCCTATTTGCCAGCATCCAAATATAGATTGCTATGAAGAATTGGTCTGCACAATCATGAAATTGTTCATGAAACATGTAAATTAATCATTCTGAGCTACCAGATGAACGATCTAGTGCAGCAGTTCTCAAACTGTGGATCCTGGCCCCAAAGTGGTTCCCGCCTTTCTCAGCATGGGGTCACGACTCCGTGTTGCTGACCATCAGGCTGAGGACTTTTCTATTCTCAGACAGTGATTCAAGGAGTATAAAAAATCTATTGCATTGGCTGTTTTTAGGCGCCTCACAAATTTTGTGCCACCACAATGCTGCCATGCATGTGCGGTCTGCTGACTACACATGAGCTGTGATGGCCTTCTGCAGTAACTTGCTGGGGTCCTGTAATTATTTTAATTTTCTGATGGGGTCCGAGAGCAAAATAGATTGAAGATCCCTGATCTAGTGCATACACACAATGATATCATTAATTACATCATTCAGTGACATAGGGTACTGCTGCCCAGACCTTTGACCTCCTCTTCCCAGCACTATGATCCTCTTCCGGGTGCAGGGAGGAGAGCCCAGCTCCGCAGCAGCGGTGTCGGGTAAGGGACAGCCGCTGGGACCCGCTGACTCTCACTGCAAAGGACAGCTGTTAGAGAAAGAGCTGTCCTTTGCCATAATTATCGCATATGTGATAATTATGTAGGAGAGGGGCGGCAAAGGGGGCGGAGCTGGGCTGCGGATGTTAGAACATCCCACCCCTAGTCACTGTCAACCATTAGTGGTCGACCTAGGTGACTGTTGACCTAGACATGGTCAACCCAGTGTACAGTGTATGGGGTGCCGGACAGTTTCACGCCAGTCGGGTTCCATACAGTCATTACCCCAATGTCGGGATCCCGACAGTCAAAACCCAGACACTCGGGTCCCGACGGCCACCAGCTATTCCCCCTCGTGGGGATCCATGACCCCCATAGAGGCAGAATAGAATAGGTGGCGAGCGTAGCGAGCCACCGTGCCGAGCCCGGCCAGTCGGGATCCCGACATCGGGCTAATGACTGTCGGGACCATATACCACACCCCAGTGTACGCACAAAGATCAAATTAATGCATTGAAAGCTATGCCAAGATTAAGCCATGACTTGGAGTGTTCTGACCCTTAAATATTTTGAAGAGATTCATTCACAGTCTAATTTGGCCATACACAACTGAGTCGAAGAACAAATGTGTGACATTAAAGGCCCATACACACTGGGCGACTGAGCTAAAAGTCGTTCAAAATAGCAGGTTCGACCGGCTTTCAGCTCAAAGCCGCCCAGTGTGTATGCCCCGGCAATGAGCGCGCTCCCACAACATCGCCGGGGAAAGCCGTTCATCTGCTGGTTACACCAGCAAATGACGGCTTTCAGGACGGCTTTTCATAGGGCTCTGCCATGGAACACCGACCTCCCCTCCTCCCTCAGCGCCGGGCAGGGGGAAAGCTACGGGTCTGGGACGGATATTAGACAGCACTTACATCGACAGCCATTACATCGACACCATTAGTTCGACAGCTCAATAGGTCGACATGGTTTTAGGTCGACATGTCATTAGGTCGACAGCTCATTAGGTCGACATGTTTTTAGGTCGACACTGCCATTAGGTCGACAGTGTCTATGTCGACAGTCAAAAGGTCGACATGGTTTTTTTCACTGTTTTTTGGCCGAAATGTCGACACAGTCGACATGGACACAGTTTGAAGTGTACCGCAGCCCCTCGCATCGCTCGCTATGCTTCGGGCACGGTGCCTCGCTGCGCTCGGCACACTATTTTATTCTCCCACCACGCCCTAGTGGATAGTAGGGCATGAAATACCGCCTGTCGGCACATGTCGGCTCAAAAAACAGTGAAAAAACCCATGTCGACCTTTTGACTGTCGACATAGACACTGTCGACCTAATGGCAGTGTCGACCTAAAAACATGTCGACCTAATGAGCTGTCGACCTAATGAGCTGTCGACCTAAAACCATGTCGACCTATTGAGCTGTCGAACTAATGGTGTCGATGTAATGGCTGTCTATGTAAGTGCTGTCTAACAATAGTCCGGATACCGAAAGCTACTCAGTGTGTATGCACAACCTCTATCAGCACTCAGCGGCTTTCCCTGCAGCGATGACAGCGGTAATCGCTGTCCATACACGCTGGTCATAGTCGCCCAGTGTGTATGGACCTTTAGAACACACAGTAGGTGAATCCAACCTGCAGATGTACTGTATCTAAAGTAGCTTTTTTTAGGGAGACACATGGAACAGAGTTGCCATGTACACACACACCCAGTATGCCAACAAAAAAAGGATGACCATTTTTACCAACATTAAGGGAAAAAAAGCAACCTCATTACTCCATGTTAGGTGAGCTTTGGTTTTCAAAGGTTGCAATTTTTCACATGAGCCTTGCTAAAGTTTCTCCAAATCACTAGCAAACATGACTTGCAGCTCACTGTAAAGGATGCTTAAGGACAGCCTATATGTACACAGGACACAACAGCAATCTTTTAATGACAGTGATGAAAGGCAACACATCCTTGAAAACATCTACTATAATGTAGTCTAATGTAATAGAGGAAAAATTATGTGAAAGGACAGAAGCAGGCATTACTTGCACAGAAGGTAATGAAATGAAATATTAAAAAGCAACTGCACAATATAAATAATGTAGTGCTCTGTAAATGAAAGAAAAAACAAGTCTACTATTCAATGAAGTAATACTGAACTATTGCTCCTGTGCAGATTGGTGTATAGTTATAAACATCAACTGACAAGATCTGCTTTAGGTACTGTATACTGAAATTGCAGCTTTACATTTTTATTCTAATTATTTCCTTGTTTTTTTTATTTGCCGGCAATTCAGGAAGAGGAGCTTTCATAATGGAGAATCATTTATTGTGTTTTCATTTCATATCGCTTAATTCAGTTGCTGTAACCCCATTTATTAAAGTACAATGGTCTCTGATTGTAACTATGCTATTGGTGTTATTGCCTGAACAAATAATCATATATAGAAGGCATATCATGAATTGCATTATATGCCCTGCTCATATCATTGGTTCTCATAAATTATCCAAAGAAATTTAAACTGCATTTAAATGGTCAGGACATTTAAAAATTATTCCATGCTGATATGTATAACATCATTCTTTTGTACACTATAGGCAACCTTTCATTTTTATTTGGGCACATGCCGCATCAAAAGTGACGGTTGATATGCAATTATGGGCACCTTTAAACAAATGAATCAACCCCTTAATATTCAATGCACAAGATTTGTAAAAATCAAAGTGGGTATTTCTAATCACAATCTTGACAAATTTAGAGAATGTACAGCTTGTTCACAATCTAATAATAGCTGAAGATCAGTTTACTACAATGAAATATATTAAGTTCTACTGCCATCTGCTGTAAACTAGATAAAATGCAAACCAAGGGAGCAGAGCTATAAATGAAAGGCAAATGGCATTCACCAGTATTAAATATACCATATTAGACAATAAAATGTTGTGAAACTACAAGTCTCAGCATGCCTTGCCATACAATTGCTATTAGAGAATGCAAAAAAAAGTCACAATGCATGCTGGGATGTCTAGTTTCACAAAAGCTGGAAATCCACAGGTCGGCCAGTCCCGCTCTCTGGCACCATGATTCCAAAAAGTTTGGGAACCACTGTTGTACTCACAAGAAAAATCCTTGGCCACACATTCAGGCAGAGAAGAGAATGCACAGCCCAAGATGCTGCTGATCATCTCCAGAGGGGCAATAAGCAACTGCAACATGGAGGACACCTTTTCTTGGGACTGCAGAAATCAAAACCTTACTTAAGGAAAAATTTTATGAAAATATGGTGGAAAAGGTCACATTCCACCAATGGTTGACAGGTGCACTTTAGAAACTCATACCTCCCAACATGACCCTTTCCAGGAGGGACGCTATGCTCTGTTTCTGGACTTCCCCCTTAATTTATAACTGCCATCACCTGTTTTAAAGAGGCTAATGGACAAGAAAGGTGTTTCACTACAGGTGATGGTAGTGATAAATTAAGAGGAAAGTCCAGAAACAGAGCATTGTGTCCTTCCTGGAGAGGGTCATGTTGGAAGGATGGAATCTACCGTATATACTCGAGTATAAGCCGAGTTTTTCAGCCCTGTTTTTTGGCTGAAAAAGCCCTACTCGGCTTATACTCGAGTGTGGGTCTGGGCAGGCATTTGCCTGGGGCATCTGGAATGCCTAGGGGCCGGCTGAGGGTCACAGACAGTGGTGGGTTAAGGCAGAAAACAGGCTGTGGTATTGCGCGGTCAGCTCAGACATATGCTGAGCCTCTGCAGCGAGGGAGCGGGTACCTTCAGAGGGACAGGCGGCAAGACGCTGCACATAATAAATATGCTGGTGTAACGCTGGAGCGGGTACATGCAGAGGGACAGGCGGCTGGACGCTGCGCAGAATACATATGCTGGAGTGACGATGCGGCCGACCGCTGGCAGAGCTCACATACTGTAGCTACGGCAAACTGGATTACAAGCACAGTCTGCACACTGTGCTTGTAATCCGGTTTGCCGTAGCTACAGTATGTGAGCTCTGCCAGCGGTCGGCCGCATCGTCACTCCAGCATATGTATTCTGCGCAGCGTCCAGCCGCCTGTCCCTCTGCATGTACCCGCTCCAGCGTTACACCAGCATATTTATTATGTGCAGCGTCCTGCCGCCTGTCCCTCTGAAGGTACCCGCTCCAGCGCTCCCTCACGCTGCAGAGGCTCTGCATATGACTGAGCTGACCGCGCAATACAGTAGTACCACACTATCATATTTATTCTGTGCAGCGTCCAGTCTGTACTTACAGTGGATGCGAGGAGGCTGGCTGCCACTGTCAAAGATGGCTGCCGGTCCTTAAGGAGTGCTGCTGAGCATGCCCAGAGAGAGCAGCTCTTCCCATGGGCCTTTGCGGAGTCTGAGATTTGTTGCTCGTGACTCCGTGAAGTGTGCCAGTGCAGCCAGCCACCTTCCTTAACTGAAGTGCAGGGGTATATTTAAAAAAGTAAGTTTATTTTAAATAAAGATTTGTGTCCAAGAAAATAAAATATAGCAGACTGTCCACAGGGGCAGATTTATAAAGCCCAGTGAACTGAAAAGGTGGCTGGTAATTTTTCACCAGCCAATCAGCTACTAACTGCCAAGTTACAGGCTGGGTTTGAAATATGAGCGTTAGGAGCTGATTGGTCGGTGATAAAGTACCAGCCACATTATCACTACACCAAGCTTAATAAATTTTCAATTGTTTTGGTTGACCCTCTTTTCCACTGAAAGAGCTAGCTTGTTTACTGTGTTTCTGTGAAATAAATATTCAGAAACATTTAACCTACTGATGTGTCAAATAAATTTACCAGTAGCTGTGTCATTTCCCACCCTAGGCTTATACTCGAGTCAATAAGTTTTCCCAGTTTTTTGTGGTAAAATTAGGTGCCTCGGCTTATATTCGGGTCGACTTATACTCGAGTATATACGGTATGCAGAAGCAAATATTCAAGTTCTTTAATTTATTTAGCGTCAACATTTCTGTGCTGATTACTTTGCAGCTAAACAAATTTCTTCCAATAACCATATAAAAAGAAAACCTAAATGTTTCAGAATTTGCAGTTACTCTGCAGTTGTTTAAACAGAAAAATTAACCACGTGGGTGCGCAATTAATACAGAGTGCAGCTGTATCCCAATTCACAAAGTAGTATCACCTTAAACTACCAAAACTTAGCATAGCAAACAGAAAAATAGTGAATGGGGAAAGCACAGCGCTCAGTGTAAACAATGTGAACAAGGTGTTGATAGACCCTGTATATAGACAATTTTTATAAAAAAATACACAACCAGGTCGAACTTTAGCAGGGTCGACAGGTATATTGCATGAGGTGTTCCAGATTAATCCAATCCGTATTCTCCCCTATTTACACATACAGGGGAGACATAATAGAGAGCAACATGGTGCAGGTCAATATGATAAAAAAAGTTTTAATAAAGCAAATGTACTTACAATAAAGTGACTTGGTTAAAAGCATAAACAATGTGTCCCAGGCAGAAACAGCAGGCATATGATGTCATCAGGAGCGTCCTTCAGTCTGGGTCCCTTGATCCGGGGGCAAGGGGGGCTCAGTCCAGGATTCTCCTCTGCTTAAACGCTGCTTCCACAGGTCGACACAGACAGTTAAAATGCACGCTTAAACGCGTTTTCGGAAAGTCCTTCCTTCTTCAGAAGCGTGTCTGACTAGTTCACAATGGGGCGTATATATACCCCTATCAATCAGATTAACAAGCTAATCATTGGCCGCTAATCGGCTTCCAGCATCCGTCCTCCGTGCCCAGCAATATGGCGATGCGGTTCACCTGCAGGAAGTGCATGGCCGTTTGTATTCCATAGACGGGAAGCGCGTCACCGCTTCTCTCACTCACGGAGATCTGTGAAAAACACATAGTAATGGCCGTGCGTTCCAACGCTTTATCGCTTGCGTGCCACTGCGGGTATGACTATTAATAATATAAGCCATACACTGGCTGCTCAGCATGAAAGACGGAGGCTGTTTACATAAAAAATGATTCCTACTGCTTACAGCAGGACTAGAAAATAGAAAAAATAAGTTAGTTAATAATATCATTAAAATACGATCAACCACCACCACATTATTCCTCATTATAAGAGTGACCACATATCGTGATTAGAAATGGAAAGCAAGTGGACACATAGGAATGAGTATATAGCATATAGGATATTTCTAACTTAAGAATGGCTTGAACTCAAACTCTGTATTCAGTCCCTTAGGGACCAAAGTGCCCAAACGATGTATCCAGCGCATCTCAGTCCTAGAGAGGCGTCTGGCAATATCGCTGGTACGATTCTTTGGGAGAATCTGTTCAATTGCACAAAAGGTGGTGATTTGACATTCATCTGCATTGTGAAACACATGGAAATGTTCTGATACCGTGTGTGTTTGTAATTTTTTACGTATATTGTATATGTGCTCGGCAGTGCGGGCCTTCATCTGTCTAGAGGTCTTCCCCACATATGATAGGCCACACTTGCACTGTAACACATATACTACGTTCCTTGAATGGCAGGTCAAAAATTGTTTAATTGAATAGGTGGCACCATTTACAGAGAATTGGTCCAACTTTCTCTCTTTTGATTTCACCGTTCTGCAGGCGAGACACGAACCACAGCGGTGAAACCCAATTGTTCTAATAGTCTGACGTGGGTCACTATCAGTGGAGCTATGAACAAGATGGTCTTTAAGAGAGGGGGCTTTTTTGTATATAAACTGGGGTTTTGCTGGTAATTTTGGGCCAATGATAGGGTCATTTTGGAGTAAATGCCAGTTCTGAAAAACTCTTTCCACATTTTTGTGTATATAACTATATTGGCTTACAAAGGCCCATTTAAATCTATCGTTGTTTTTGTCCACCTTAGGTTTTATCTTGTTCATAGCTCCACTGATAGTGACCCACGTCAGACTATTAGAACAATTGGGTTTCACCGCTGTGGTTCGTGTCTCGCCTGCAGAACGGTGAAATCAAAAGAGAGAAAGTTGGACCAATTCTCTGTAAATGGTACCACCTATTCAATTAAACAATTTTTGACCTGCCATTCAAGGAACGTAGTATATGTGTTACAGTGCAAGTGTGGCCTATCATATGTGGGGAAGACCTCTAGACAGATGAAGGCCCGCACTGCCGAGCACATATACAATATACGTAAAAAATTACAAACACACACGGTATCAGAACATTTCCGTGTGTTTCACAATGCAGATGAATGTCAAATCACCACCTTCTGTGCAATTGAACAGATTCTCCCAAACAATCGTACCAGCGATATTGCCAGACGCCTCTCTAGGACTGAGATGCGCTGGATACATCGTTTGGGCACTTTGGTCCCTAAGGGACTGAATACAGAGTTTGAGTTAAAGCCATTCTTAAGTTAGAAATATCCTATATGCTATATACTCATTCCTATGTATCCACTTGCTTTCCATTTCTAATCACGATATGTGGTCACTCTTATAATGAGGAATGTGGTGGTGGTTGATCGTATTTTAATGATATATTAACTAACTTATTTTTTCTATTTTCTAGTCCTGTTGTAAGCAGTAGGAATCATTTTTGATGTAAAAAGCCTCCGTCTTCCATGCTGAGCAGCCAGTGTATGGCTTATATTATTAATAGTCATACCCGCAGTGGAACGCAAGCGATAAAGCGTTGGAACGCACGGCCATTACTATGTGTTTTTCACAGATCTCCGTGAGTGAGAGAAGCGGTGACGCGCTTCCCGTCTATGGAATACAAACGTCCGTGCACTAATTGCTGGGCACGGAGGCCGGATGCTGGAAGCCGATTAGCGGCCAATGATTGGCTTGTTAATCTGATTGATAGGGGTATATATATGCCCCATTGTGAACTAGTCAGACACGCTTCTGAAGAAGGAAGGACTTTCCGAAAACGCATTTAAGCGTGCATTTTAACTGTCTGTGTCGACCTGTGGAAGCAGCGTTTAAGCAGAGGAGAATCCTGGACTGAGCAAGGGACCCAGCAAGGGACCCAGACTGAAGGACGCTCCTGATGACATCATATGCCTGCTGTTTCTGCCTGGGACACATTGTTTATGCTTTTAACCAAGTCACTTTATTGTAAGTGCATTTGCTTTATTAAAACTTTTTTATCATATTGACCTGCACCATGTTGCTCTCTATTATGTCTCCCCTGTATGTGTAAATAGGGGAGAATACGGATTGGATTAATCTGGAACACCTCATGCAATATACCTGTCGACCCTGCTAAAGTTCGACCTGGTTGTGTATTTTTCTAAAAATTGTCTATATACAGGGTCTATCAACACCTTGTTCACATTGTTTACACTGAGCGCTGTGCTTTCCCCATTCAATATTTTTCTGCAGTTGTTTAGCAAATAACCATTCATTTGTCATGCTGGATGAGTTCCACAGATATTTGTTGTGTAATACAAAGGAGAAACTAAATGTAGCACCTTAGCGAAAGTATGTTATTTTAGACCAGGGGTGGGCAATTATTTAGGCTGGGGGCAACTTAACACTTCCAGTAAATATTTGAGGACCATGCACAAGACAGACAGCATTGCTGACAGCAATGTACTACAGACAGCATAGAAACATAGAATTTGACGGCAGATAAGAACCACTTGGCCGATCTAGTCTGCCCCTTTTTTTTAAACCTGTTACCTCAAACCATATTTGATCCTTTTTTTTTTGTAAGGATATCAATATGCTTATCCCGAGCATGTCTAAATTGTACTACTGTATTTGCGTCTACCACCTCTGATGGTAGGCTATTCCACTTATCTACTACCCTTTCTGTGAAGTAATTCTTCCTCACATTTCCCCTGAATCTTCCTCCCTCTAGTTTCAGTGCATGTCCTTGTGTTCTGTTGCTCCTCTTCCTGTGAAGAATGTCTCCCACCTGTACCTTGTTAAAACCCTTGATATATTTGAAAGTTTCAATCATGTCCCCCCTTTCCCTTCTCTGCTCTAAAGTATACATATTAAGATCTTTTAGTCTTTCCTGGTACGTTTTGTGATGTAGGCCATGCACCATTTTAGTTGCTCTTCTTTGTACAATCTCTAATTTATTTATATCCTTCTGGAGATATGGACTCCAGAACTGAACACAATACTCTAGGTGAGGTCGTACCAATGACCTATACAGTGGCATTATTACTTCTTTCTTTCTACTGCTGATACCTCTCCATATGCAACCAAGCATCTGACTTGCCTTCTACTGCTGATACCTCTCCATATGCAACCAAGCATCTGACTTGCCTTCTTCATTGTTTTGTTACATTGCCTACCTGCTTTTAAGTCCCCTGAAATAGTGACACCTAGATCCCTCTCTTCCTCGGTAGTTTCCATTATAGTGCCATTTATACTATATTTAGTCTTTGGATTTGAGACCCAAGTGCATGATTTTGCATTTTTTGGCATTAAACTGTAGTTGCCATTCTCTTGACCATTTTTCTAATCCTCAATCATTTGTTTTACCCCTCCTGGTGTGTCTACCCTGTTGCATACCTTTGTGTCATCTGCAAAAAGGCACATTTTACCCCCAATTCCATTTGCAATATCACCAATAAAGATATTAAAAAGCACCGGTCCAAGTACAGATCCCTGGGGTACTCCACTTGTAACCTTTCCCTCCTTTGACTGTACTCCGTTTACTACAACTCTCTGATTTCTGTCCTGCAACCACACTCTTATCCATTCAACTATCTTAGAATCCAATCCCAAGCTTTCAAGTTTATTTAACAGTCTGTGATGTGGGACAGTGTCAAAAGCTTTACTAAAGTCTAGATAAGCTAGATATACAGCCCCACCTTGATCTATTACTTTAGTCACCCAGTCAAAAAAGTCAATAAGATTTGTTTGACATGATCTTCCCCCAGTAAACCCATGCTGTTTTGGATCCTGTAAATTGCTGGTTTTGAGATATTCTACAACTCTTTGTTTTAAGAGTGTTTCCATCAATTTCCCTACTACTGATGTAAGGCTCACTGGTCAATAGTTGCTTACCTCTTCCTTGCTTCCACTTTTGTGCAGTGGGACTACATTCGCTGTTTTCCAGTCCTCTGGGATTACTCCAGTAGCTAGGGACTGGTTGAATAATTCTGTTATTGGTTTTACCAGCTCCCCTTTAAGCTCTTTTAGTATCCTTGGATGTATCCCATCTGGCCCCATTGATTTATCCACTTTCAGTTTTGAGAGTTCTGTGAGGACTTTCTCCTCTGTAAATGTACTTGTCTCTCCCTCAGTTTTCTGACTATACTTGCAACTTAACTGTGGCCCCTTCCCCTCTCTTTCAGCAGTGAATACTGAGCAGAAATAATTATTAATATTATCTGCTATTACATTGTCCCCCTCAAGAAAACTTCCACTCTCTGTCTTCAGTCTAATTATTCCACTTTTTGTTTTTCTCCTTTCACTTATATACCTAAAAAAAGTTTCCCCCCCTTTACCCACTGACTGGGCCACTTTCTCTTCAGCCTGTGCTTTTGCACATCCGATTACCTTCTTAGCCTCCTTCTATCTAACAAGATACACCTCTTTGTCCTCATTCTTCTGCGTCTGCTTAGATTTCTTAACGGTCAACTTTTTTGCTTTCACAATACTTGCTACTTCTTTTGCAAACCACAATGGCTTTCTTTTTCTTGTGTTTTTCTTAACTCTTTTGACACAAAGTTCTGTTGCTTTTAGAATTGCACTTTTTAATTTTTCCCACTTATCCTGTACTCCTTCCAAAGTTTAGCCAAGCGTAGTAACTAAACCCGAACTAAAGGGCACAAAGTGAAAAGTGCCATTTAAGCACTAAAAACAGGCCACATTTCATGCAGTTCAGCTCATCACCCCATGTGTGCGCGAGCTTAAGTGCAGGCGCCGACATACCTTCGTGCACCAACAGAAAAACAAATGAATAGCTCCATTGGGCACAATCTGCTGGGTGCCAGGGGCAAAAAATTTTAATTCCCCCCAAAAAGTGAATTGCCAGGGATCATACACACAGAGCGATCCGTGAGTCATTTTTAAGTGATCTAGACAGATTGCTTAGAAATATGGCTGTAATTGCCCCACGTGTATGGCCTACTAGTCCATCTCTAGCATAAACACGGTGCTAACAAGGAAGTACCGGGCACTTTTGCAAATTGCTAGAAAGAAGCAGAATGTAAGATATTTTAGAAAAGTTTTGCCCATGGCAAAGCTTTTACTGCATTCTAGGAACACAAAACATACATGGAAGATGACAAAGAATATTTTAGCAGTCCCCAATTCAGCTGAAGAGTCCATAATGTAGCAATCCTCAGCAACAGCCTCAGGTCCTAACAGAAGAGAACTTCAAAAGAGAAGAATGTTGTACTATGACAGAATGTATTAAGTAGTATGTGGGGGCTGGGCACTGCCACAGGAGATGCTCAGTACTTCCTAAGATCTTAGCATCAACCACACAGATAACTAGCCATCAGAGAATATTCTGTCATCCTGGGATTCACATTAAAGACTGAATCAGACACAAATGTATATTAATAGCACTTCAAAATAATAAAGAATCTGCTGCTCTAAAATATAAATGTGTGTGTGTGTGTGTCAGATGTATTGTCACATCTATTGTATGGTTCATACAATGAATGTGCTTTTACAAAGTAATTGTACAAGCACACCCTTTGTATGATCAGACACGTCATTGGATATTATTTTTGCATGCTTACTTTTGCTAGTGTAAAGTCAATGGGCATTAAGTAAGAGATAACCAGCGTGGTTCTGTGAGTTTTTATTCCCTATGCAGTGTCCGGTCCCAGACATGGTTTAATCTTGCTGTGGTTTACAATAGCAATATCTTACTTTTTGGTTGGTAATGAGTGTAAGTGGCTTCATTCTCTAAATCTTAACAGCTTTTTCGGTACGTTAGTACTTTTAGTTTATCATTAGTGCCTCCAATTACTTTTTTGGATTTCTTCAGGATACTATGTTCCTACTTGTATGTATTATATTATATTGAGAGGAGTTATATATTGCATGCCTTTCACTTCAAAAATTCACTATCCCGTTGTATCTGTATAAAAGCCAATTTATAACCTGCTTAGATCTGTTTAATAGGCATTGAGAACATGTTACTATTTGACCCTTTTCTCATGTTCTATGGTGTCACTTTAAATTATTGATTCTGGACCTTTCCTCCCCGCTCATTGTCTGTGGTCAGGTGATCTGTGAGGCCAGCCTACCTGGCACAGGAAATAAGGTGGGGCTGCTAGGGATCTAGCTGTGCACTGGTATTAATAAAAGGTAAAATGGTTTGATGTTTTGTATCCTGACGTTAGATATGACAATACATCTGAAACTTGGATAAGGTTGATCTGTGTGAACTTTGTCCAGATCAGAGGAGTGGTGCCCTATGTTGGCCATATTAGTTGCGATGTGACATTGAGCACTGCACCCCAGTTTGCTATCAATTATGACCCCTAGGTCTTTTTCAGTTTCTAAGTTACCAAATGCCTCCCCACTTAGGTTATAGCTAGCACATTGGTTATGTCTCCCAAGATGCATAACCTTGCATTTGTCCACATTAAACCTCATTTTCCTCTTTTTTGCCCACTCATCTAATTTATTGAGATAGTTTTGAAGCGTGGAGATATCCTCGGTTGATCTAATTACTCTGCTCAGTTTTGTGTCATTTGCAAAGATAGAAACATTGCCGAGTATTCCCACTCCAATATCGTTAATAAATATGTTAAACAAAATGGGCCCCAAAACCAACCCGTGGCACTTCACTTAGAACTGGTGCTATATTTGATACCGCACCATTCACAACCACTCTCTGTTTTCTATTACACAGCCAATTATTACCCCTAGTCCAAGTCCCTCCATTTTATTTATCAACTTCTTATGTGGCACTGTATCAAAAGCCTTAGCAAAATTCAAGATAACTGCATTTCCATTATCAATGTTTTTTTTGCTGAAATCTTCATAGAAGCCTAGCAAATTTGTTTGGCATTATCTGTTTTTCATGAACCCATGCTGGTTAACACTAATTAAGTTATGAAGATCTAAATATTTCTGGATACCATCCCTTAAAAATCCCTCAAATATTTTATTTTATTGACATGGATGTTAAACTCACAGGTCTGTAGTTAGCTGGGTCGTCCCTTTTTTCCTTTTTTGAATATTGGTACTACCTCTGCTATTCTCCAGCCCTTTGGTACCCTACCCGATGAAAATGAGTTCACAAAAACATAATACAGAGGGGTTGCTATTTCCTCCCAACCCGTATGCTCCTTAGTCTGCTCTTCCCTAGTAAACACTGATGAGAAAAACTCGTTTAACAGTTCTGCTTTTCCTTTATCTTCTGTAAAGCTTTTTCCATTGATATTAGTTAATGAGCCTAAGTTTTCTTTAATTATTTGTTTACTATTGATGTATTTGAAAAACTTTTTTGGACTGGTTTTGCTCTCATCGGCTATACGTTCTTCATTCTCCCTTTTAGCTACTTTGATTACCCTTTTACAAGAGTTTTGCAAGGAGCTGTGGTTCATAGTGCTGTACATAGGGTACATATAAGAACAATACAGGGTACACAGAACTAAACATAATCAGTAACTGAAGAACAAAACCAGAGCACAGGTAACAATTAGAAGCACAATTCTTCGTACACAATACAGCTGAGATGCAGGGAAGCAGAGGAGCAGTCTGCATGTTACCAGGGGCAAGCTGTCCGTGGTAGAAATTAATGAACACAAGCGAGAAGAGATGCAGGTATAGATATTAGGTGAAAAAGAGCTGTAACTGAAATGCAAGAAAAGGGCTGAAGGTCCTGCTCCAAGGAGCTTACAGTCTAGAGGAAGGTGGATACAGACAGGCAAGAAGTGAGCATGGCAGGGATGGCCAGGACATAAAGCGGTAGGTAGCTCTTTATACACACACAGAGATGTCTGTACACACTCTATCCAGCTTTTCCTAGGACAATATACTGTATACTGCAAAACCATAGATAAAATCCTTACCTTTAAAGGGGAAATATGACAATGAGACACAAGTCCATGGACATTCTCTATCTGAGAGATATTCTTCTCAGAGATCTGAACTAGCTCTGGACTTCTACCCTCATTCAGGTTGTGAGGGGAGCTAAGCTCTTGAGACAGGATGTCATCATCTTGGTACCGATATTTCTAGAAGAAACAAGTAATACAATACATGAAAACAGTGTAGTATTAAGTGTATTATTCCTATAAAATGCATTTACAGAGACATTCAGTAACAGCTAATACACTTCTAGTATGTTAGATCATTTTACAATCTTCATATTTCACATATTCCAGGTTTTTAATACTAATGTATAGGATATAAAATAGGTCATAGGATTCACAATTTAAAGAGCGACTAAGCTCTGTACATACTAGACGATTTTTCAAAAGAGATCACTCAAAGGGCCCTTTGGAGCGATAGCTTTAAAAAACATCTAGCTTCGGGTTGGCATTGATAGTACGGGTGGCGTGGAGGTGCTTTTAACATTGTAAGCACCTATTACGGTGCTTATACAATTATTTATCTTATAGGTGGCACATTGAACATTGAAAACACCCATTAGGGTGCTTATACAATTTAAAATCGTATACCATTGTATATGCCATACAATTCGATGGTATACAATTTAAAATTGTATAACATCGGCTAACATCGCATACCATCGTATGCCTTATTGTATGCGATGCGATGGGGCGCCGTGCTAGGAAACAAGTACCGTTTTTTTCATTCAACAGGATGGTTTTAAGGAAAAAATAAAATGGCATGGACAAAAATTATGAAACCTTTAAAAGATATTATGTTGCACAACCTTTAAATGGAAATCACCGCAATCAAACTAATTCTAAACAGATGTTTTCACATACATTTAGCCTCCTGGCACATTAAACTCCCCTTCTCGTTGCGCCATGCTGTGGTGTGACTTGTAAGAATGGAGTATCTTTTCATATTACTTTTCCCATTAAAATGTGTCTTACAGTATTTGCAAAACAATGTTACAAGAGAGAGCGCTTGATAGAGAACGGTCAAGAGAGTGCGCGAGAGATATTCGGGATGTGCACTGGACTTTTTTTCGGATCTCCTTTCATGTTTTAGACCTGGATTGGTTTTGCCAAAAGCACCCTTCCGGGTTTTAGATCAGTGTTCTTTTTACCGCTAAAAATGACAGAATTTGTATTTTTTGTTCCTACAGTAATATTAACCTCAATAGCATTAATTTCCACTAATTTTCAGTCTATTCTGTACATCTCACAATATAATTTTAAAGGCCAAAATGTTGCCCCAAGGGAGCTGAATTACTAAGTTTAGCGACAAAAGTGAGCGGCACAAACCATTTTCAAACCATGGGCCTTATTTTGGTTCATTCTTTCTGACAAAATCCTTCTTAGATGGGCAAAACCATGTGCACTGCAGGTGGGCAGATGTAACATGTGCAGAGAGAATTAGATTTGGGTGGGGTTTTACTTCAAAGTGAGATCTATATTGCAGTGTAAAAATAAAGCAGTCAGTATTTTCCCTGCACAGAAACAAAATAACTCACCCAAATCTAATTCTCTCTGCACATGTTACATCTGCCCCCCCCTGCAGTGCACATGGTTTTGTCCATCTAAGAAGAATTTTGTCAGAAAGAATGAACCAAAATAAGGCCCCATGTTTTTGTCTATTTTCCTGGGTTTGTGTACAAATTGCACATTTTTATTTGCTCCCATTCAGTACCAGATTTTCAGCCCAACCAATCAACTAGGTCATGGGTTCCCAAACTCACGGCACCCTAGAGTATCAGAATTTTTCAACGGCACCCCTAGGTCCAAAAATATATGTAAAAGTAAGTAAATTGTGTTTATATGTGCTTCTTAGGTTCATTATGTGGTAAAGCGCATGATTTGCTTCTGATTGTACACATTTTATGATTGGCAGCCACCAGCACTGGTTTTGTCCTCATGGTTGAATGAAAGTTGGCCTAGCAGTGTATGGCCAGCATTCGAATAAAAAACAGACCAGTGTTTCCTGCCAAGTACTGTAATACAATTCTCTGATATTACTCTTTAGAAAGATTCCTTAGACCCTATGCTAAATTAAGGTCTGCTTGAACGTCTTTAAAACTTTGTAAAGTAACGTTGATGTCCCAAAGCAGAAGCACAAAGTTTCATTTTGCATCTATTTCTACATTTTCATAGACTAAATATACGGTTTCAATTTATACTGCTCTATAAATAAATTCTCAATGCTGTAATATGAAAATACTGTGCTTTATTAGCTTTAATTATTTTATGTGTAAAGTGCAAAAACGATCAACATTTTTTTTAAAGAAATGCACAGAATTCTTGCATCCTCTTCAACTTTGCATCTCTAATGCACGTTTTAACACTGTCCATAAATTAACAGCCCTCCAAGAATGGCCCAGATGGTTACAGTAGCCCAACCAGAGTGTCGGACCAGACTGGATGAGATAGATAGATAAACTAGCAGGTGGGTGGGCGGCACTCATATGCTGAAAATAAATGAGTCTCAAGACGGTAGCTTTACATCAACGTTTCAAACTTTATAGTTGTACATCCTGATGAAAAACTATAAAAAGTTTGAAACGTTGGTGTAAAGCATTTATTTTAAGCCTACGAGTGCATTATTAACTTCCCTGGAACCTATACAGGTTAATTTGGAAGGCACTGGGCGTTCATTACTGAATATCAGCAAATTAGTGCCTTGAGCTCCTCCTACAGCTCCCTGGGAGGCTGACTTACAATTTGGCACTTGAGGTACCATTTTTAAATGCAATAAATCCCATGCGATTTATCGCATTTAAAACTCCTTGGGAGCTACAGCAGCAGCTAGGGGTATGAGAGCCAGGCAGCGGTAAGTGGCAGGGCTGGCAGTGGCAGATGCCAGGACAGGAAGCGGCAGCAGAATTTTGAAAAATATCTTCAAAAGACTGGCCAGCCAATCAGTGTTCCTCTTATGAAAGTATTTTTAAAATTCTGCTGCCACATCCCGCCACCAGCACATGCCCCTTACCGCTGCCCAGCACCTGCCACTGCCCAACCCCGCTGCTCACTATTGCCCAGCATCTGCCGCTCACTGCTGTCCTCCCCTGCACAAAGATCTGACCAGATTCATCATGGGTGCTAAAAAGCATCCGCGATGTACGGCTGATGGGTCCGACCCAATAGATTTGGTCTGTTCGGCCCAAATCCTACTAGTGTATGGGCACCTTTAGATAAGTGGTACCCAAACCAAAAAAAAAAAAATTCATTAAATAAATTCTGTTTGTGAGTCAAATATGCGGTGAGGGAAAGGATTTGACAACATTAAATTTACATCAAATTTACTGACGTTATCACTGTTGGATCTAGCTACAGATGGCTATGAATTGGGGAAGTTTAATTATGGTCACTCTTCAGTATGATGGATCAGCTCATTTTATCTGGCAAAAAAAAAAACTATTACCAACATTAAAATTGAGAACAGACATTTTCCTAGTCACATGGTTTAGAACTACTGTATATCTGGATATACAAAACTACACAACGGGGTGTATTCAATGCATTCTGCAAGCTGTGACAGAGAGCAGGGCTGCCTGCTCGCTGTCACAGCTCGCAGGGTCAGTATTCAACTGACCTCCTGCACACGCCGTTTCTCCCCTCACTAGGTTTTTGGAGCGAGTGGGGAACAGCGTGTGCAGCTGCTAAAAAAAGTGAGGCTTGTGGCAAAATGCAGCAGCCACCCTGCATTAGCCGCGCTGTTTGGGGGAATCTTCTATGTCCTCTGACAGCAAGGATTTCCCTGACGTGTTGAATAGGGTGAGCGGCCAGCACGGTGGTTTAACAGAGAGAATAATTTGTTTTTGGCAATCCCCGCCGTTTAACTCCCTCGTCGGCCGCATTGAATACACCCCAGTGTGTGTGCACTCTGGCAGTACTTGTGTTTGGTTAGTTATGTAATAAGAAACCTAGTTTATTTATTTATTTTTAAAGGCAAATCCATCTTTCAGCTCTTACTGAAAAGTGCCGGGTAAGTCGCTCTTACCAGGCATGGCAGAGCAACGGTTGAGCGAGGAAGGAGGACGACACAGGATGGGCTGATGCTGCTCAGCCGGCGCCATCCTCCCTGCCTCAATCCAACATTTTCCAAGTCGGATTGCCAAAATTAGGGCCAATTAGTGGCTATTCCACCTGGTAATAAAGTCTGTTTATTTTTTCTGACCAGATTTGCTAGTCTTGGGGATGGATTTGGGGCGCGGCTCCCCTTGAGTTGGTGTGGCTGAGTTTCGGGATGGCACAGCCTAACATTTATTTAGTACTATTTATTTTCCACTAATATATTATACTTTCTAGCACTTCACTTTTTAACCTCTAGCTTCTGCTACTTTCTTATTAATACACCTTTAGCTTAGTTTTTCACTTGTGTGCTGCCCTGGGGTGACTGGCCTATGCCAACCTTTTCAGGGTTCCGCGCCCCAGATTCAAACTTAGTACTAGGGAACCACCAGAAATGAGGCCACCGTGAAGCTGGTTGGTGGGCAAATATTTCTTGGTCAATTAATATTATTGATAAATAATATGGAGTGTGCATCTGCACCATGCATTTTTCTTTGCAGAACTAGTCCCAGCATGATAGCACCTCATGTATTTTGGGTGGCATTCTAAGATCCCCCCCCCCCATATTTTTTTTCTGACCAGTCAGAAAAAAAACAGACTTTACTGAATAGGTTCGAACCCCTTCCAACCTTTTTAAGTCGGGGACTAGCATCTTTCTGACAAGACGGCAGTTCCGACCGGAATTGAATATACCCTTTAATACATAGTAAAAAAAATATGAAGTATTAATAAAAATTAAGTACAGTATCTTCTGACTTCAAGAGGCATCAAATCAATCTGTTATCAGTTTCTTGTGAAACCAGTCATTAAACTATTAGGAGAAGTAAAATCTAAAAATGATCAAATGAACTTGGGCAATGTAGCCTATGGATAGAATATAGCTGAGTACAAAGGGAATGATTGTATTTAGTCTATATATTAGTCCTCATTCTATTCAGATTAGTACAGCCAAAAGCAAGGGGACCTCAACAAGAAATTAGGCCCTTGATGAGCACTACACAACGTCATTGGCTGTCTCACCAGGGAATAAAGAATGACCCATATCGGTTATGACTCTGGCATAGCCACCAGCATAAATCAAATTACATTTTATCTGTGACCTTGAACAACCCGGATATACTGCAGAAATATTATGAAAACTAGAGAAATACGAATATTGAGACTCCATATGAGACTTGTGTTAGAAATTGTGTTTTAAAAGGCACCATATATTTTTACAAAAATTATAAAAATAAAAAAAAAAAAAAAAAAAATCAAAAAACACACACAATGTTATAATAATAGCCCCAAGTAAGTGTCAAACAAATCTTAGTCACAGATAATGCACAGAGACAGTAGATCCTTTCAATAGGCAGTTATTCATGCCTTTAAACAGGAACTATTATTACTTTCATGACACATCCTAACATTGCTGCTCCATTCAGGACTTGACTAAGGAAGTTTAAAAATCCATCCAATAATCCATAAAGGATTATTCAATTGTTTTGCACCTACAAGCCCCATATAAACCGGATAACCTGCATGTTAACCAATACAGCATTATGTGATGTATTTGTTTATTTATAGAAGAAGAACTACAGTTCTTGAGCAGTATATAGGAGCATGCCTGCTCCTATATACACTGCTTTCACATTGCAGAAATGGGTAATGACACGGTATTCTTAAATGGGACTTTAAAACGGGTCTGAGCCTGGAGACCTTTCACATTGCAGGTGAAAACCGTTTTAAAAATCATTTAATACCATTCAAAATTCAATAAGTTTAACCCCCAAGGGACACGTTTCAAGCCATTGAAATAGAGCCATTCACACTGCCTTAAAAACGGCTTTAAAACGTGTAGGACTCTGCTTTTTAACCGTGTTGAAATACCGGTTATCTTTAACCGGTAAATCAACTTTGGCACTTTCACATTGCAGCCTTAAACGTTTTAATATGGGAAAAAACGGCAATATACCGTTTTAAAAGTGCAATTTGAAAGGGGTAATAGTCTGCTACAAAGGAGTTTACATCACAGAAGATGTATACAAAAAAAAGGGGGGGGATTTTTGTAAGAACTTACCGTTCGGATCCCTTTCTCTGATTTAATCCTGGTGACACAGCTCAACCTTGGGATGTAGAAGGGTCCGAAGGAGCCAGGCACCTATGCTAAAGCTTTGAGAGGCAGGCTCATCCCTTCTGCATCTTAGCATTCATACAACTTCTAGAGCACACTAGGATACATTAATTCAGTACAATGCCTAAACATATTAACATGCACAATCAATTAAATTACCGTATATACTCTAGTATAACTCAACCCGAATATAAGCCGAGGCACCTAATTTTACAACAAAAAACTGGGAAAACGTATTGACTCAAGTGGGACCCTCACTCGAGTATAAGCCGAGGGGGGCTTTTTCAGCATAAAAAAATGTTCTGAAAAAGTAGGCGTATACTCGAGTATATATGGTAACCATTTTAACATGACAACACATGAAACGGCACTACTTACTGAGCGTAAAGGGAGGGATCGCTGTCTCACCAGGATGACATCAGAGAAAGGGATTTGAATGGTAAGTTCTTACAAAAATCCCCTTTTCTCTTTCATTCACCCCGGTGACACAGCTCAACCTTGGGACTTTCAAGAGCCGGTCCTTTGGGAGGGTAGGCTCAGGTCTGCAACTCTCATCACTGCTCGCCCCCAATGATGCGTCCTCTGAACTCATGGAACCTGTTGAATTTTGTGAATGTGTGAACAGAGGACCAAGTGGCAGCCATGCATACTTGATCTGCAGAAGCCCCGTGGCGCACAGCCCAAGAGGTAGCAACCAACCTGGTGATATGAGCATTGATTCTAGACGGCACAGGTCTGCCCACCTTAGTGTAGGCATAAGCAATCACGGTACTTATGTAGTATCTGGGCTGCCGATTTTTTGATTGTATGCCTTAAGTTAAGGCATACAATCAGATGCGATGCGATGCGATATCGCATCGCATCGCATCGCATCGCATCCGATATCGGATGCGATGACCCGATTTTTCCATAGGAATCAATGTTAAAATGATTCCTATGGAAAAATGGGTCCTTTTCATACCCCTACTATCCAAGTGGGCATGGAGTTGGATATAAACCTGTGGCGAGCGTAGCGAGCCACCGAGCCCGAAGCGTGGCGAGCGAAGCGAGCCCCGCGAGGGGACGGTATTCGTCCCCTCGCGGGGCTCGCTTCGCTCGCCACGCTTCGGGCTCGGTGGCTCGCTACGCTCGCCACAGGTTTATATCCAACTCCATGCCCACTTGGATAGTAGGGGTATGAAAAGGACCCATTTTTCCCATTGAATTCCATGTTAAAATGGACTCAGTCCATTTTAACATTGATTCCTATGGAAAAATCGGGTCATCGCATCGCATCGCATCGAATCGCATGGTCGCATGCGATGCGATGCGATCTCCCGATCCGACCCGATTTAGAAATCGGCAGCCCAGATACTACATAAGTACCGCAATCACCTCTCTCAACTAACTAGCAATGGTCTGATTAGAAGCTGGTCAGCCTCTTATGTACATCATACAAAACCAGTAAAAGATCAGTCTTACGAAATTCTTTCACTCTGTACACAGATTCGCAGCGCGTGAACCACATCCAAATTCTTTAATCTGTCCATATTTCTGACCTCCTCAGAAGGAAAAAACATTCCCTATCCTCATGGAAAACCAAAAATGGAGACATACTAGATAAGGCTCCTAACTCTGAGACCCTTCTAGCAGAAGTGATAGCCAACAAAAAAAAGTCAGTTTCCGAGTAAGAAACATGAGGTACGCCGACCTTAATGGTTCAAACAGCGGTTTCTGTAGAACAGATAAAACCAAAGATAAATCCCAAGGGGCCACCGGTTGCCTATAAAGGAGGCTTCAGCCGTGTAACCCCCTGAAGAAAAGTCTCCACTTCTATCAGTAACACCACCTTTTTCTGAAAGAAAATAGACAAGAGCTGATAATTTTACTTTAAGAGACTGAAGAGCCATGAAGCAAATCCATCCTGCAAATAATCTGGAACTCTTGAATCTAGACATGTGGACCTTCTGTCTCTCACACCATCTAATGTAAGTTTTCCAAACCCTGTAATAATTTGCAGCAGAAACTGGTTTTCTAGCACTAATCATGGTACGGATAACGTCATCCGAAAACCCTTTCTTCTTTAGAATGGAGGTTTCAAGAGCCAGGCCATCAAACTGAGCCGAGGAAGGTCCTGATTAAAAGATGGACCTTGCCTGAGTAGATCTGGTCGGAGTGGTAGACGCCACGATTGTGTCGACAAGCTCAGAATGTTAGAATACAAAGATCTCTTTGGCCAGTCCGGAGCTATTAGTATGACGCATGCTATGTCCTCAATCATGGGAATTGGTGGGAAGACATATGCCATCTCAAAATCCCAGGGCACCACCTACGCTAATGGATCCCTGGTTCTGGCACAGAACCTGGACACCTGACAATTGTCTCTGGATGCCATCAAGTCCAGAACCGGCGTTCCCCAACGATTCACTATTTCCTGGAACACCTCCGGGTGCAGAGCCCATTCACCTTCCCAGAGGTCCTCTCTGCTGAGGAAGTCCGCTTCCACATTCCGAACTCCTGGAATGAACACAGCAGACCAGGCCGGAACATTTTCCTCCGTCCACTGAAGAATCCTGGAGACTTCTTTCATCGCCATTTTGTTGCGAGTACCCCCCTGATGGTTCAGGTAGGCCACAGCTGTGGCATTGTCTGATTGGATTAGAATGGGGGAACCACTCAACATTCTTTCCGCCTGCACCAGCGCTTTCCAAACTGCCCTTAGTTCCAGCACATTGATCGGCAACGTTGATTCTTCCCTGGACCACAGGCCCTGTAACCTCAACTCCAGAGCTACAGCTCCCCAGCCCCTGAGAATGGCGTCGGTGGTAACCACGAGCCACTCCCATGAATGAAGGAAATGCCCCAATTGGAGGGATTCCACATCCGTCCACCACAGTAAGGGAGTCCTCATTTCTGCAGTCAAGAGAACACTTTGTTTTCATGGTCTTGGGACTCCCTGACCAACACACCAGGATGTTCCATTGGAACGGCCTGGAATGGAATCTGGGTAACTGAAGGGTTTCAAAAAAAAGTCACCACCATCTTGCCTAGAAATTTCAAGCAATGCCATACCAATGGACTGCGCGACTGTAAAATAGTCTCTGCAGAAAATGAATTGCTGTTGATTCACCTGCAACTTCTCCGCTGACTCCGCTTTGAATAACAGGTCATCCAGATATGGGATGATCACAAATCCCTGAAGCCTGAGAGCAGCTGACATTACTGCCAATATCTTGGTAAACACCCTCGGAGCTGTAGCCAGCCCAAAGGGTAGTGCCCGAAACTGCAGATGCAGATTGCCTATGACAAAACGCAGCAAAGATTGATGCTCTTTGCATATAGGAATGTGCAAATAGGCGTCAAATATCCATGGACGCAAGGAATTCTCCCGGCTCCAAACTCAGGAGTACTGATCTCAAAGACTCCATCTTGAAGTGATCCACCCACAAGTGCAGGTTTAGAGACTTTAGGTTTAGGATTGGTCTGAATGACTGATCCGGTTTGGGTAATAAGAGAATGGAGTAAAACCCCTTCTTCCTTTCATTCAGCACTACTGGTACCACCACGCCCTTTCCAGGAGGGAACTCGCCGCCCCAGAAAGGGCTTTTCTTAAGCGTGCCTCCCTGGGTAAGGGTGTAGGGATAAATCTCCTTGGAGAATCCCCTTTCAGGTTGATCCTGTATCCCTGGGAAACCACATTGAGAACCCAGGGATCCTGGCCTAACAAGGCCCAAATGTCCCGGTACTGCAAAAGGCGACCCCCTAACTCTGAGTCCAGACCGGGGAGCCTTCATCCAGTCATTGCAGTCTGCTTTTTTGCAAAGGCACCAAAATGGGATTTGGGAGCTTTAACTTTGCCAGCACCATATCTTCCTCTTCCTGAGTGACCTATGGAAGATGCACCCACTCTAAAGGAGGGACAAAAGGACTGGCGAAAGGCCACAAATCGGGAGATCCCTGTTTACTTGCCAGCGTAGGAAGAAAAGTACTCTTTCCCCCTGTTGCCTGTTTAATGAGTGATTCCAATTCAGAACCAAAAAGCAACTCCCCATTAAAGGCCACTGCCTCCAGAGACTTCTTGGAATCGTTATCTGCCTCCCATGCCTTAAGACACAAGGCCCTCCTGGCCATCACTGAAGTGGCAGACACTTTGGAAGCCAGTTAGACTCCCTCATCCCACGTTTCAGTGTATTCAGATGCCACCTTTAATTTATCTGCCAAAGCCAATGCTTCAGAATCAGGTTGAAGCAGTGAGCATAAGGTGTTTGCCCATGCAATCATGGCCTTGGAGACCCAGGCTGAAGCAATAATTGGTTGAAGTGTAAAACACAGCCTTTAAGCAACCCTCTAACTTCTTATCTACCGGGTCCTTAAATGCAGCACCACCTTGTACAGGCAAAGCGGTAGCTTTTGACAATCTAGCCACTGGGGCATCCACCAGTGGAACAGTCTCCCACAATTTTACACGTTCTTCTGGGAATGGTTATAAAGTAAGAAACTTTCTGTGCATAAGAGGCTTTTTAGCTGGCATTTTCCACACTCCTCCCAGCAATTCCTGCATGCCTTCATCTGAAGGGAAAGTGACTGCGTCCCTGCGCTGTCTCTTAAACACCCCCTGCTGTGGGGCTTTATCCCCTTCAGATAAATTCAAAGTTGGTCTAACTGCAATGATCAAATCATCCACACCAGGGACAGAGAAATCCTCTTCTCTCTGATCCCATGCTATATCTTCTAAGCATTCCCCTTCTTATGGGCCCCACATACAGCACGATATGCAGGCATTTTCTGAGCGATTCTAACAAATCGCTCAGAAAATGCCTGAAAATGCATGTAAATCGCTGTGTATATAGCCCACACAGCGATTTACATGCGCGCACCCACCGTTCTGAATCTGTCATAGATTCAGAACGGACGGGCTGTTCAATTCAGAACAGTCGCTCAGAAAGCTCCTGCTCATCTCCCGCATGTGTGGCTGCGGGCAGATGAGCAGGGCGAGCGACTGCAGACCACGCCACAGAACCCACCGCCGCCGCCACCCCTGACCCCCCACCCACACCAGCAGTAGCACCCCCACCTCACCTCTCGTCGGCAGCGGGGCGGCAGCATCGGGAGGAAATGTAAAAAAAAAATAAAAACATTCAAATTTCAAAATGGCGGCGGCCAGCCAATCACGGCTCGCCGCGTCATTGCCCCGCCCCCTCGAGCTGGCTATATTAGCCAGCTTGAGACAGGGTAGGGGCAGTCAGTCCGACGGCGGAGGAGGAGAGAAGAGCTCCCGAAGTCCTGGGAGGCGCGGCCAATGCAAAAGAGCTTAAAAGGCCGCCGCCCCCAGGTGAAGAACACAGATGAAGAGGCAGAAGCCCTGGGAGGCAGCGGCCATGCAAAAGAGCTTAGGGGGCCGCTGCCCCCAGGTGAAGACACCGCAGAAGCCCTGGGGGGGGGGGCAGGAGCCCCCCTGGGTGAAGACCAGATGTAGTTAATAAAATACTAAAACATCTGTGTTTGTGTTTTATTTTAATATTTCCTTTACAGGGGGGCTATAGGTACCAACTGGCCTTTAATGCCCCACATGCTGGTACCTGTGGTTCTCCCAAGTGCCAGCATGTGGGGCAGGCTTGCTGGGACCTGTAGTCCTACTGTAAAAGACAATATTATTGTTAAGCTATCAACCCTGCACCCACCGCCCAGGGGTGCAGGGGATAGCCCCGGGCTGCAGCCCAGGCCTGGGGTGCCCTGGAGAGGGGGGACCCCCTTATTTGGGGGGTCCCCACCTCCACAAAAACTCCCGGCCTGGGCTGACTAGTTAGGGTGGGTAATGCTTTGGCCACGGGACACCATCAAGCTGGTCTCCAAAATATGGGGGACCCCTATTCATTTTGTCCCCCGTATTTTGGAAACCAGGGCCAGCTCAAGAGCCTGGTGCTGGTCCCCAAGATCCGGGGGACCCCACGCACTTTGTCCTCTGGATTTTGGGAACCAGGACCACTCAAAAAGCCCGGGGCTGGTCATGCCGGGGGGGGGGGACCCCATGCCATTTTTTTATTTTACAAAATTATTGTCTATGACAGGACGAGACGCTGGACCCCGGACTTGGTAAGTATTTTTTTTATGTCCGTTCCCACTATAACACCAACGTTTCTTCACTTTCTGTGACAGATTTGAAATCTCCCGTGCTGAATCTCCCAATTTGAATCTCTGACACAAATCTCTCTGTATGTGGCTCATTGTCTGAAATGAGCCACAAGAGTGAAATCTCTTGTGCTGAATCTCCCGTTATGTATCTCTGGCACACATCTCTGCGTATGTAGGGCCCTTTACTCTGATTCCACATTTGGGAAAGGTGGGGATGATAATGAAAACCTGTGAGAGCCCTCCGACTCCTTAGTAAACTGATCCATAAGGGCATTATATTTTTGCACCCCTTGTGCAGTATCCTGCATTACTTGCAGAAAAGCAGGGTCCCCTTTTTAGGGTCCCCACTGTTAGTTTATTCCCTTCCTTGAGACTCCCCTTCACTGAGGATCACATGGAATGGCCCAGCCCTGCTGAGCTCCTGTAACAGGCTGCAACCTCCGCAGAGTTCAGCCTGTAAACCCATCCAAAATAGCGGGCACCATCACGGTGTGCCCATCACCCAAGATCCCCCCCTATGCAGGGATCTGGCTCTGGGGTCCCCCAGGGTCCAGGAAAACCCCTCTAGTGAGGTTTTTAGCGCTGTACAGGGACACCAGACAGTGTCTCTCAGTACACAGGGATCTGACAGGACGCGCTTTTGTCAGCCCCTGCTGTGCTGTCAGTGTGAGGAAACTTCCTCTGGAAACCTCACACTGTGCCTGCACTAATTAAAGTGAAATATTAATAAAAAAAAAACCCTAGCTACTCTTTCAATGGCTGCCGCTGCAGCCCTTCAGCATAGCACCCACTGCGGTGGGCACCTAAAACAAACTGAGGAATGCTGGGATGCAGAAGGGAGGAGCCTGCCTATCAAAGCTTTAGCTTCTACATCCCAAGGTTGAGCTGTGTCAACAGGATGAATGAAAGAGAAAAATAAAAATTATATGAGGAAAGTATAATCAAGTCACTAAACCATGGGTTTAGCAGCAAACCCTATCTATAGACCTAGTTAGGGCCCCCAAACAGAGTTTTTGCACTTTACAGCTTGCCACTTCAAGAGGCTGCATGTATGTTTTTGTGGCAATAAAGAAGCAATTGAGGTACTCTTTACTTAGATGGGCGCCAGCGATTGAAATCGCAGGCGTCGGGGGTAAAAATCGCGGTCATCGCGGGTAAATCGGGATGGCCGCGATGCCCGCGATTTTCCCATAGGGAACAATGTTAAAAAGGCTGATTGACCGCGATTTTACTGTTAAATGCCTCAATGGACCCGATTTGGCCATAGGAATCAATGTTAAATGGGCCACAGAGCCCAAATAGGCACAATTAACCCTTAAATGTCCCCCCCAATTTTTAACGCCACCCCACGATCCACGCCAACCCGAAGCGTGGCGAGCGCAGCGAGCCCGCGAGGGGCGGCGGTACGCGTCCTCCGACCTTTTCATGCCCTACTATCCACTAGGGCGTGGAGTGAGAATAGAATAGTGTGGCGAGCGCAGCGAGCCACCGAGCCCGAAGCGTGGCGAGCGCAGCGAGCCCCGCGAGGGGACGCGGATACCTTCACAGGTAGACGCGTCCCCTCGCGGGCTTCACAGGTGTCGGCGTCGCCACGGACACCTGTGAAGCCCGCGAGGGGACGCGTATAACTGTGAAGGTATCCGCGTCCCCTCACGGGGCTCGGTGCGCTCGCCACGCATCGGGCTCGGTGGCTCGCTGCGCTCGCCACACTATTATATTCTCACTCCACGCCCTAGTGGATAGTAGGGAATGAAAAGGTCGGAGGACGCGTACCGCCGCCCCTCGCGGGCTCGCCACGCTTCGGGTTGGCGTGGATCGTGGGGTGGCGTTAAAAATTTGGGGGGACATTTAAGGGTTAATGGGCTCTGTGGCCCATTTAACATTGATTCCTATGGCCAAATCGGGTCCATTGAGCCATTTAACAGTAAAATCGGGTCCATCGGGCCTTTTAACATTGATTCCTATGGTAAATCGGGAGCATCGCGTCGCGGGCATCGCGGGTACATTTATGGCCGGCCGCGACGCGACCGACACGATTTCCATGTTTAACATGGGTTTCAATGGGAAATCGCGGGCATCGCGTCGGTCGCGTCGCGGCCAGACATAAATGTACCCGCGATGACCGCGACGGGCGCCCAACTAAGTAAAGAGTACCGCAATTGAATTAACCTGCTGGGTGCCCATTATTAACAGTCATCATGAAAACTACTATTGCCTTAATAAACAAATAAAAAAAAACACAATGTTGAAATTTTTATCAAATGGAATAGTTATCTTTAATATATGGTGCATATGGAAAGTATTCACAGCCCTTCACTTTTTCCAAATTATGATGTTACAGCCTTATTCCAAAATGGAATACATTAATTTATTCCCTCAAAGTTCTACCCACAAAAAACGTAATAACATGAAAAAAGTTTTTAAGAGAATTTTGCAAATTTAATAAAATAATTAAAAAAAATCAATCACATGTACATTTAAGTATTTACAGCCTTTGCTCAATTCTTTTAGTTGATGCACCTTTGGCAGGAATTACAGCCTCTAGTCTTTTTGAATATGATGCCACAAGCTTGGCACACCTATCTTTGGGCAGTTTTGCCTATTCCTTTTTGCAACACCTCTCAAGCTCCATCGGGTTGGATGGGAAGTGTCGGTGCACAGATCTTTTCACATCTCTCCATGAAATATTCAGTTGGATTCAAGTATGGGCTCTGGCTTGGCCACTCAAGGACGTTGTCATTATGGAGTATTGTGTGTAGAATTTTGAGGGGGGAAATTAATTTATTCCATTTTGGAACAAGGCTGTAACATAACAAAATGTGGAAAAAGTGAAGCACTGTGCATACTTTCCAGATGCACCGTATAGTAAAGATAAAGGTTACATGTTGGGCGGTATCATGGCGCAAAAGCAGGTTAAGTAATACAACTTTCAGACGGCACTCTCAACATGAGTTGTTACATGATCAATTGGGGTCGAGGTGCGGTGTGAAAGGGCCACCTGGGTCAGGGTTGAAGCGGCTCTGGACATTAACAAGAGCTGCCTCCTCCCCAGACCCCCTGATGAAAGGCCGCAGCCCTGCCCTTATGTCACGTCACCAACTCAGCAGTAAGTCGTGTCAGACACAGAGCTTTAAGACAGCAAATGCCAGGTTGCTCGTAGGATGGACCCGTGTCCTAATCCTGGGTGCGACCCGGCATTACCAGATATAGGCAGATTTGACTGCATGTTCAGATGACTGTGGGGGTCATTACCGACCCACGTGAGTGCACATAGTTAACGGTATAGTAGGTACACAAATAATATGCCGGTTACCGCTAGCTATATTGTTGCAAAAATATCTAGATAGTCGCAAAAATCACCTAGTGTGTACCCAGCTTAAGGTTAGCACTATCAAATGAATGCAGTTTCTTAATATACATATAAATGTTATCCTCTTACCAGATCTAAATTCAGTAAAAAAGTATTATCACATTTTACAGGTCACCTTGCAAATTTCCATTAAATTAAAGGTCTTTATTTCCTTTTTAAGTAGGTCAGGAAATGAATGAAATTGAATTAAACACAAAAACTGAAGGTTTGCATTTACAGTAACCTGGGCACTGCTTTCAATCCAGATAAAGGGGTTTAACTGTCTCAATCTCTATGCTATACAATCCTATCACTGGTTTAGTCAGAGGGACCACATAAAAAGCAGTTTTAAAATACGCCATTAGTAACTTCATTTTATAACTGTAAAGAAATAAAAACCACCATGTAAATGGTCCAAACACATTGTACTGCCAAATAAAAAAAAAGCCAAACTTAATTATATTGCCTTCCCATAATAAACCTAATCATTTATTTTACTAAAAATAAGAAAAATGTAATGCCCTTATATTTAGAGAACAGGCTACACATTTTAGAAAGCAGAAATGGTTCAGAGTAGGAAAGACGACAAAAACAAATAAGTAAGATCGTAACAGTTCCACCTACAAACAGCCACTTATTATCTAAGTCACAATCAATGCAGGACCGTAAAATCAATACATGTAGCCACGTCTTATAAGGGGGGGGGGGTGATCCAATAAAAATGTCAAACACTTAAGGGAATTGAATAGTACCATAAACATGGGTTGAAACATGCTACGTGCAAAGAAAATAAAACTTAAACAACATACGTACCTTACAACCAAACATTAAAGAAATGGTACTGTTGTTGCATGCCAGTTTGCAATGGCAAATCATTGGGGAAAAACAATCCAAGTTTTTGATGCTTGTAGATATTTTTTCTGAGCCAGGACATTTTAATCTATCTGCAAAAAGTACTCCAGGAAAATGTCTTTGCAAAGGTTTGCCTATTGCTTTAGACATTTGACAAATCAAGGAAGAATATTGGTAGAGAAAACTTGTAGAAGATGTCACACACAAAACAAACAAAAACAAAACACACACACACAAACACAAAATAGAGAACAGGTTGACTGGTTAGTGCTCCACTTGCTGCAGCACTAGACTTCCTCTGGGTTTTTTTTCCCCTCTGCTCTTTTCAGAGAAAAAAAAAAAAAAGCAGAGAGGCAACCCCAGCAGCTGGAGCACTGAAAGCTTTGATAGGAGGGGCAACAATCATGCAGCAAGTCATTCAGACTAGGAGACAAACATTGGAATAAGCGATATAGTGATATAAAGCAGCAATCACATATCTGTTGAAGAATTCAAATTGGCTGGTGCGTTATCTCCTACTTTTTCTCCACTTTACCTCTTCAGACTTAATACATCTGCTCCAATGAGAGATAACTACTAAAGGCCCATACACACTAGAAGATTTTAATTTCAAAGACTTTCCCAAAATCTCTGATCAATATATCTTTCCCCAAAGTAGTGCATACACACTGAGACATTTTCCCAAAGAGCAAGAGATTTTCACGAGGTGAAAGACTGCTGAAAATCTTTCATATAAAAGCTGATTTACATAATGGGCTGGATTTGAATTACAAGGGTGGGAGCAGGGACCTTTTTATTAAGTGCATTCCAGTTCTTGGTGCATGATTCAGAGCTGATTGCTGGGCTGCGTATAGTCGGAGCCCTCGATCAGGTAAACTACACCCGCGACGCCCTGACTGGGCAAAATCCCAAACGTGTGCACTGCAAAATTTCATTTACAGCTGTGCATGTAGGGAGAAATCTATTCATTGTGCAAGCAATGTATACGTTACGCCATAACAAAATATACATATGGGGGGGGGGGGGGGGGGTCAGTGGCAGCATTAACATATACATTGCTGGCCTGCGAAAAATGGAAGGCATGGCTTTGTGGGACAGGGGACTATGCACTCTGTAATGCCCATTACACATTATGCCACACACCGTAATGCCCTCCGTAATGCCCATTACACATTATGCCACACACACCGTAATGCCCATTAAATATAGCACCGCTTACCTACATGCTCATTGCTAGGGTTTTCCTGCACGGTGCCAGGGGTAACATGCACAGTGCCAGTGGTAACATGCTATGTGCACTGCACTGTGCGGTTCTGCCTCCTTACGCTCACCTTGACTTGATGTCTGTCCCTGCCTGCATCAGAAAAGGAGACCGCCGGGCAGAGCGGTGGGGTCATCCGACTGTCTCAGAGCAGGTCCAACTGTCCGCGACTCGCAGCCAATCAGGCAACGGTGGCTCGCGAGTTGCAAGCAGGCGTGTCATTCGAAATAGCCGCTCAGTGGATGGTTGGACCTGCTCTGAGACAGCCGGGTTTACCACCACTCTGCCGGCTGTCTCCTTTAATGATGCAGGCAGGGACAGACAGCAGAGCAAGGTGAATGGACATTCCGCCTCCAAAATGAACTGATGGAAAGCAGTCCTACCCCGTTTTGGCTCAATTTAACCCATGGTGGACAGTAATATATACATTGCTGGCCGGTGCCAGCTACAGTATGTATATATTACTGGCTAATAACTAAGTCATTGGTGCCAAGTGGTGCCTGTAATATATAGATTGCTGGCATGTGCCAGCAATCTATATATTACTGGCTTATGATTGTCATTGGTGCCCAGTGGTTCCAGAATATATATATATAGATATATATAGATATATATAGATATAGATATATATATATAGATATAGATATATAGATATAGATATATAGAGATAGAGATAGAGATAGAGATAGAGATAGAGAGAGAGAGAGAGATTGCTGGCATGTGCCAGCAATCTATAGTGTTCCCGCTAGGCTGTATTAGTGGGGCGCTGTGACCTCCCCGATTTTTAAAGGGCAGAATGCGCCCTGCCCCGCTAAAACAGCCTGCTGCCTGTCCACCGGTGAAGCCAAGCGCCACCATAGATTGCGGTACACAGAGCTTTCCCGGCAGCTCGGGGACGTAGTTACGGCCTGGGCACGCCCCCTTCACTGACGCGCGCGGCCCAGGCACGCCCCCTTCACTGACGCACGCGGCCCAGGCACGCCCCCTTCACTGACGCGTGCGGCCCAGGCACGCCCCCTCCACTGACGCGCGCGGCCCAGGCACGCCCCCTTCACTGACGCGCGCGGCCCAGGCACGCCCCCTTCACTGACGTTGGCGTGCCCGGGCCGCCCCCTCCAACGCCCTGCGACGTTTGGTTCCTAGAAGGAACACTAAATCTATATATTACTGGCTTATGATTGTCATTGGTACCCAGTGGTTCCAGTAATATATAGATTGCTGGCATGTGCCAACAATCTATATATTACTGGCTTACAAAAGAAAACATTAGTGGCCAGTGCTGCTCCGTGTGGAGCAGGACGGAGGGAGGCGGGGCATGTGGCCGGACCCAGGAGGACAAACACAGGTGACCAGCGGGGCGGACCAGACCAACGCAGCTAACGGCAGGGGGAGCAGGGCTCTTCAGCAGCCAGCCGCCGCACCAGCAGCCAGCCGGACATAGCGATTCAGCGGGGCAGCGTGGACAAGTGAGTATAATAGGAGGAGAGGCGGGGGTGATGATGATGGCTGAAAAAAACAGCCATCATCTCTGGCATGCTGGTAAAACCAGCAGATGAGAGACTTTGACGGGAGCGCGCATCATCGCTAGTCTGCAATCTGGGAGGCTTACACACTAGGCGATTTTCAGCAGAAAATCGCTCAAAACTGCTGTTGTTCAGGTGAAAATCGTCAAGTGTGTATGGGCCTTAACTGTAGTTAGGAGTTTATTGGCTGGTACTTTATCTCTCGTTATCATTCTGCACTTTATCAGTTGTTAAGGGTTAATACATTTGGCACTATATCCTTAACGGGATACGGTCATTTGGTCTACAGTATGTTGGTTGACAAGCATTGGGTCGACACCATTAGGTCGGCATGGGGAGAGGTCGACATGGGTCAAGGTGGACATGACTTTAGGTAGACCGGTCATTCGTTTGACAGTGCCTAGGTCCACAGTCAAAAAGTCGACAAGGGGTTTTTCACAGTTTGAGCCGACAGGCGGTATTTCATGCCCTACCATCCACTAGGGTGTGGTGGGAGAACAAAATAGTGCCCGAAGCATTGCGAGGGAAGCGAGCGATGTGGTGCACTTCAAACTGTGTCCATCTTGACTGTGTCGACATTCGGGTAAAATAACTGTGCAAAACCTCATGTCGACCTTTTGACTGTCGACCTAAACCCATGTCGACCAACAAACTGTAGACCAAACTATCAGTTGATAAGAAAGACCCAAAACATCTGTAAATGTGATGCAAAGTTTGAGAATTAAGGCCCCCATACATTAGGTCGGACCTAATTTCCCTTGACCTCCCCCAGCAGCTTCCCGGGAGAGCTAAAATATCACATGTAAAAACTCCCATGGAGCTGCCGCAGTGGTGAGGACCAAGAACAAAAACCCTGTCAAAAACCTGGACGGCCGCTAATTAACTGAGAGAGCACTCAGCCAATCAGCTGCCTTAGCCACTGTTCTTAAGGTGCCCATACACGCTAGAACGCATCACATGGCATGTGTTTTGCATACAATCCGAAAGCAGTACAAAAAGTAAAGCACATACTTTTTGTACTGTGCGATAGCAGCATGCGATGTGCGCTCCCGCAGCCATCGCAGCTTGTATGACCACCTTGAGCCAATCAGCAGCCGAGCCATTCTTTTTTTTTTTTAAATCGGACCAAATAGCAGTAGTGTTTGGGGGCCTTTAGTAATATCCATTATGACAATAGCACTTAGTCAATATAGATTTAATATCTTTTAGGTCAGGGGTAGCCAGCTCCAGTCCTCGAGAGCTACCAACAATTCACGTTTTCTAGATAACCTAGCTGGGATACAGGTGCACTCATTACGGACTAACACATTATAAATGATCCACAGGTGGAGCTAACTACTTCACTTCTGATTCTGTTAGGAGACCTCCAAAACGTTAACTGTAGGTAGCTCTCGAGGACTGGAGTTGGCTATCCCTGTTCTGGGTTATGGTTGGGCGCTTCTATACCCAAACAGAGACGGAGCCATCTAGCCGGCTTATGGCGTTTGACCTGCAAACGCGCCACAGCACGCCTAGTCCCACAGCAGCGCAATAAGTAGCACAGCTTGGCATTTGGCGTATGGCATTACCAAATGAGAGCATTACCAGCAATCATCCATCAGATGTCACTTTTTAAAATCACCACTGTGCACACGTCAGATATCTTATGCAAAGCTATAGCAAAATAATCCAGAACGTGTGTGCATGCAGTGTCCACTGAAATGCATTGTAGCACAAGAACTACTTTACTGTACATTACTGTACTCTTCAATATGTTAGACACTTTTTTCCAAAAATACTATTGCATAGACATGCGTCTCATTACGCTATTTATAACGGGCTATGGGGATAAGTGAGGAAGTATACAGTACTTTCACCAAGAATGGGGCACGCATGTGTGCGAGATACTCGTGTGTCCCACTCTCGGCAAACGGCGGCACGAAAGCAGAAAAGACAACCACAGATCCATACTGTAGGTTCCACTGGTGTAAGAGCACTGCTGTCCATGCGTCTCATTATACTACACTGGTTCAACACAGATTTACACTACAGTAGGGAGGACATACAGTACAAGCAGGCCAGAGTCGAGTGCCAAGGGGGTTAACAAAATGGCTACCGGGCATCAGCAATGGCTTCATGGAAACCTACAACTATGGATCCAGCAACAATATAGGTTCCACTTGTGTAAGGGCACTGCTGTACGTGCAAGGACCAAAAGGATGGACCAGAAAAAGAACATCTCGGAGGCAACCCAAAAAGCAACTCCCTGGAAAACGGTAGTGCTTCCACCACTTAAGATTCTGCATCCACCTGCCACTGGAAATGGCAAAGAGCCCTGCGAGTTGAAATTGCCAGTGCAGAGGACTTAGAAGCCAGAGAGCAAATGTCCCTAGCAGCTTAACACAGGTAAGCTGCTGCTACTGCAAGAGCAATAAGCTGCTCAACCGCTCTACCAGCTTGAAGACCTTCAGCAACCTAAGAAGCCCAAGAAGCCCAAGACCTAACGGCCTTGTTGACCCAACAAACCACCATAACCTCTGCGACAGTGTAAATAGATTTCAACGTGTCTTCCAACTTTCTGTCCAAAACCTCTTTTAACGAGAGCTCCTGGAACTGCTTGGACAGACAAGATGCAGAAGTATCCACAGAAGGTGCAGTCTCACATAATGTTCTTTCTACAATTGGAACTAAAAGAATATATAGCCAAAAAACGAACGCACATCAAGAAAAATCTTGTCAGGCCAACCTGAGAATCCTGTGGAAACTCAATCTCTTCTAATAGTGGTTCCTCATCCTCTGATGCATCAGACTGAAGGTAACAGACTTTTCTTGGTTAATGGTGGGGCTAACCTGGGGGGGGGGGGGGGTAGTGTAGTTCCTACAGAGACCTGCAACATATCTCAACAGCACCTAGGCCCAGGCTGGTTCAGGGTCAGAGGGTGGAACGGTACTTGTGTATTATCTGGGCGCCCAATATTTTCATTGGGTCGGAAAAATTGCGTCAAACGCATCGCACGCAACCAAATCGCATGCGATGCGATGGACGCAATTTTTCCATAGGAATCAATGTTAAATGGTCCCGGAGACCATTAGGGTCAATGTGAAATGCCCCCCCCCCCCCATTGTTAACGCCACCCCACCATCAACGCCAACCCGAAGCGTGGCGAGCGCTGGCAGCCGGCAAGGGGTGGCGGTATGCGTCCTCCGACCTTTTCATACCCCCATTATCCACGTCAGCGTGGAGTTGATTGTATATAGTGTGGCGAGCGCAGCGAGCTCCGCATTGCTTCACTGGTATTACGCGTCCCCTCACCATGCTTTGGGCTCGCCACACTATATAAAATCAACTCCACGCCGACGTGGATAGTGGGGGTATGAAAAGGTCGGAGGACACGTACCGCTGCGCTCGCCACGCTTCGGGATGGCGTTGCTGGTGGGGTGGCGTTAACAATGAGGGGGCATACAAACAATGGGGAGGGGGGCATTTCACATTGACCCTAATGGTCTCAGGGACCATTTAACATTGATTCCTATGGAAAATCGCGTCAATCGCATCGCATGCGATTTGGTTGCATGCGATGGGCGCGATTTTATTGCGGGAAATCGCATGCCTAAATTTAAGGCATGCAATTAACAATATCGGGCGCCCACATAATACACAGGCTTCAAACTCTGCAGACATGAGATGTGAAGCCCAGGCTGGGCTTTCCTGGCTCAGTGATAATACCCTCTTATCAGGATCACACATCTCACACAGTGTACTGATGTGGTATAAACTTTTAGGAACAGTTTGTTCGACCAATAGTCTTTTTATTGCCTCTTCCAGTCATAGTTACACCAACACTGACCATATGGACAGAGAGAGGAGGGGGGGCGGGGGGGTAGGGACCCAAGGAGAGAGGGGCAGAGGGGGAATACCACCACCCAAAGTCTAAAACCACAGGCACAGTAATCAAGTAAATGTGCAATACTCTCCTAACAAGCTATACACCACTGTAACTCATGACCATGATGCAGCTAAAGTAGCTTCTGCGCTTTATAAAAGGATCAGTGCCGTCACTAGCAGTCTCCTTAAAATGCTCACAGGGCCGCAGCATGCAAGCTAAAATAGCTGCTGCGACTTGGGAAGCGCCAGGACCACTGGGAGACTGTGGGAGGATGTGCATGGCTAGCTCCGCCCACTATAATAGTGCCTTTATTGTACAGGTGCGTCTCTGACACTGCTGGGCTATCTATAATGACCAGCTTTTAAAAACCTGGCGGCCCATTAACCGGGCACCAGGTCATAATCATGGGCTGCATGCTGGGTAGTGCGGTCAAGACTGGGGATCTGTGATGCATCTAGTGGTGTCCAGATGCCAGAGAGACAGTGCTTGAGCCTTGGACCCATTCTAACCAGTTCAAGATTACATTTTTTACAGGAACAATACAAAAATAAACTATAAAAACAGTGGTGGCTCTTACCTCTGTGGAGAAGGCTGCTGCAATGCCGAGCGCCCCCTCTGCTGATGCCCGCTGGTCCCCACTGCTGCTGTTGCCTGCCGGTCCTGACCCTCGCTGCGGTCGCATGACCAACGCATGCACAGTAGCTTCTTTGGTACTGTGCATGCGCTGGCCCCCATCCTCTATGGCAGGGCTGGGCAACACTGGCCCTCCAGATGTTAGTGAACTACACATCCCAGGATGCTTTGCATTAGTTTTGCTATGTGGCCATGCTGAAACTAATGCAAGGCATGCTGGGATGTGTAGTTCATCAACATCTGGAGGGCCGGTGTTGCCCAGCCCTGCTCTATGGGCTGCTTCGGCAGCAGTCCATAGTAGCATATTCACGGTCCTGGTTCCGGCGTATGTGCAGTATTATCCTCAGTACTGGACATGTGCAAAACCCGTTTTTTGTGGGCTGACGCCACAGTAGCCTATAGAAGCATCCCAGAGGGAGAGAACGCCTCCCAATGGGACTGTCTTGGGTTACTGGTGGGACCAATGCCAGTCCCAGTGAAGCCAGTGCAGACTCACAGACTGCATCAGGCTTCATAAAGTGTCCAATTTTACCGGGGGGGGGGGGTGCAGCCCTGCAGTCCATAGGTAAAAGCTGCCTCTGTATAAAAGTGTTTATTCTCTGAAGAAAATAAGTTTTTTTAGAAACATGAAATAAAACTAACTGCATAATAAAGTTAAGTTGAAGTGCCCCTTAGTGTAGATCAGTGATGGCTAACCTTGACATTCCAGCTGTTGTTGAACTACACATCCCAACATCAGTTTTACTATTTGGCCAAGCTAAAACTAATGCAGGGCATGCTGGTATGTGTAGTTCAACAGCTGGAGTGTAAAGGTTAGCCATCAGTGGTGTAGATCAACATTTCCCCAACATCCAGCCTCAGGGATCCCTTACCATACATGACGCACATATCCTCACAGGATGCTGTTAGGATCCTACAATGGGTTAAGGGGCACCCACATATTGAGATGTGTGCCAAGTGATTCCCTTTGAACTTCCCGGTGTCTAGATCAGTGGCTCTCAACCTTGGTCCTTAAGTAACCCCCCCCCCCCAACAGTGCATGTCTCCATGCAGAACAACAAATAAAATAATTAGCTCCACATGTGGATCTTTTAAAATGTGTCAGTGAGTAATGAGTGCACCTGTGCAGCTGCTGGGTGACCTAGAAAATGTGAACTGTTGGGGGTACTTGAGTATTTGAGGAACGAGGCTGATCTAGATCACCCATGCACAAATTGCGATGTGTGCAAAGCAGTTTGCACTAAGCTAAATAAGAAGAAAATCCCCCCTGCTATGCGATCTATTTAGATTTATTCAGCATGTTCATATGATCTGAGCTGGTTGTAGAGACACGCAGGACCGCACATCAACATCACTACAGGGTGTACACAGAGAGCGAGTTGTGCTTACATTTCCCAAATAGGCAAAAATCACCCCATGTTTATGCCTCACTAGTCTAAAGGTGGGTACATACTATACTATTTATATTAATAATATGCACAATAACGATATCATTGCGAATATCGTTCAGGGTTAGCCTACTATAGCGTTAATGATATCAGCGGTGCTGTATCATCATATAGTGCGTACGGGACATTAGGATTAAGCACTAGTGGGAGGGTTAAGGTTATGGTGCAAAAAAGACGGGATGCTAGGGGTAAATATACCTTAACATACTCATTGTCGGGATAGCAACTGCCAAAATGTTGTACCCTTCCACAATAATCACAATTGAACAAATCCACATGTGAGTCTTAAAATGTATCAGCCAGGAATGAATGAGTTCCGGACTACAGATCAACACAGTCTGGACCATCATTAGGTTAACACAAGGATTTCAGGGGTTTTCAACATTTTTTTTCAACTTTTGCTTAGTTTGCTATCCATGTGGACTACAATTGGAAATTATAACCTATACCAAGCGAAGTGAGGCACCTTGTCAGAAACAAGGCGAGTACAGCCAGTCCAGTAGGGTCTACATTATCACTAATTGATGAAACAAAAAAATAACCCCCCAAAAAATGCACTGCTAGATGTCATTGAAGACTGGAGTTAGGAAACAAATAACACTACTACCACTACTACTAATGTTGGTAGTGCTAAAGTACAGGGGACATGTGCTTGTACAAAAGGTGTGAGAATTATTAGTGTTGTGCAGCAAGTGCTGTGAGAAAGCCCCTGGGACTCAGGGGTCCTTGTGCACCACGCACACTGCACCCATTACACAAATACACCAGTCCTTTTAATACATGTAAACGTTGGTTGGAACATACATAGAAAAATACCCTACTATAAAATCACACACAGACATAAAGAAAAGAGACAAAATAGACAGAAGATCCTCCCTGTATGCAGTGAGTAACTTAATATGTGGGGCAGATGTGCCCTCATAAGTTTTAGCAGCTGTTCAAAACCATATATGGTCGTTAGGTAGAAAGCACTAAGGTCGACATGCATTGGGTCGACTACTGAAGGTCAACATGGGTTTAAGTCAATAGGTCATTAGGTCAACACAAGTATTAGGTTGACATTGGGTTTTTTTTAGCGGACAGGCTGTATTTCATAGTCTATGATCCACTAGGGCAGCGGTGGGGAACCTCCGGCCCATGGGCCATATACGGCCCCCGTAGCCGGTCCCACCCACCAGGCGGCTTTGCGGGGAGACAAGTGCAGGGGAAATCTTACAAGAGCTACAGAACTCTCTCTCGAGATTTCCCCTGTACACGATCTGCAGCAGCCGGACACAGGGAGTGCTATTCAGCGGCAGCCGCCGGAGCGTGGGATGGCTGCCGCAGGGCAATTTGTATGTTGATTTAAAAAAAAATTAAATATGGCCCCTGAAGCATTTTCCCACATTGAAAACTGCCCTTGGCCCCATAAAGGTCCCCCATCCCTGCACTAGGGCGTGGTGGGAGAATAAAATAGTGTGCCGAGTGTGAGAGCCATGCGAGGGGATGCGGCACACCGATGCGGTGTCCATGTCGACATCAGGTTAAAAAAAAAAAAGGTGAAAAACCCAATGTCAACATTTTCACTGTTGACTGAATGCTTGTGTCGACCTAATGATATGTCGACCTAAGCCCATGTCGACCTTGGCTCATGTCAACCTTCAGTGGTCGACCCAATGCATGTTAACCTTAGTGCTGTTGACCCAACAACCATATACAGTTTTAAACAGCTGCTAAAAGTTATGAGGGCACAGCAAACTTTGGGGCAGATGTATTAAGCCTGGCAAAGAGATAAAGTGGAAGGATAACGCACCAGCCAATCAGCTCCCAACTGTCATATTTCAAACACAGCTTATTGGTTGGTACGTTATCTCCTTCCACTTTATCTCTAGTTTATCTCTTCGTCAGGTTTAATACATCTGCCCCACTGTGCCAGGTTCTATGAAACTCTGCTAGCGAATACACAAGTAAAAGCAATAAACACTGAAGCCAAATTACTGGTGACCAAAAAAAAAAAAAAAAACACATTTAGGATGACAAGTATAAATAAACTGCAAACCAAGAGCTTGCTTCAATTCTCAGAGCTGTGATTAGTGTCTGAGGGAGCTCCTGGAATCAGCACGCTATTATGTCGGAGAATGCCGATACCGTAGTGATGTTTGCATCATGCCTAGGGCGCAAAGCATCACTGCCCCAGGAACGGTGCAAGCTGAAATCAACTAGTTGGACATATGCTGCCCATACACTTATGCGATCAGATTCAATGCAACATTGAATCCGATCTCATCTTGTGGTGCAACAAGTGCCCTCTTGCAAACCGATGTTGCGTGCCATCTTGAGATGGCACATTGGGTGCTGGAAGAGGGCGGCGGAGTAGTGTAGCGCTAGCCGCCTGCTAGCGCTACTCCACCACCCTCTGCCCACTCTCCCCCACGCTACGAGCAGTCCCTCTCCCCAAACCCAACGGCGCCGAAAGAGTTCCCTCCGCCCCCCACCCACGGATTGCATTAGAGACGAAGGTTCTCAAGTGCAGAGGGAGAAGGGGGGTAAGAAAATACAATTAAAAAGAAAAAAGAATGAACAACTTACCTCCAACCAGGATAAAATTATATTTAATCTTTCCTCTAGAACATTAAGCCAAGACGAAACAAGGTTACTAAATAAAGGCCTAAAATTTTCGCCATCCACTCCTGCTAACCTTTTTACTCTATTCGTGGAGTTAAATAGGTTTATCAGAACCCTTTGCAGGCAAAAATATTTTGCGACTAAAAAACTTAACCAAATGGATGATACATCAGCCCCCATATTGTTGGATAGCACAGATGATCTGGCCCTTATGTCATTGATAGACCTGCTCGAGGAAAATCCATCTCCGGATAAAACTAAGAAAATCTTTGACATGGATAAATCTTCAATTAAAACTAAGTCTGATTTTTTTCCTATAAAATATAAAGGAACTTATATTGAAAGTTTCTATAAAACAACTTTAAATGAGTTCAAAACTTTATGCACAAATCCCAAGGGAAGTAACAAATCCACCATTAAAAATAATATTACCAGAAAAGAGAAGGCCCTACTTGAGGATCTCATGAAAGACACCTCATTCACTATCAAACAGGCGGACAAAGGGGGGGGGGATAATTATCCAGGATCAGGTGGACTATGTGAGTGAGGCCATGAGACAATTGAACGATGGAACAGTATACCGACAATTAATCTCGGATCCGACCCCTAGATTTATCAAAGATCTTAGGGTATTACTAGATGAAGCTCTTGCAAACAATGTTATTTCGAAGGATGAATTTCGTTTCTTATTCACTGAGCACCCAGTTATTCCTGTCTATTATCACCTTCCCAAAATTCATAAATCCACCACTGCACCACCCGGTCGTCCTATTATTTCGGGAGTGGGTTCTTTAACGTCTAATTTATCCCATTATGTAGACACTCACCTCCAAGCACGGGTGTCCTCACTGAGGTCTCACATCAAAGACACAACCCATTTCCTCAATTTAATCAGAGGTATTAAATGGAAGGAGACATACTCATTTATGACTCTCGACGTACAGAGCCTCTACTCCAATATTCCACACAATCTAGGAGTGGAGGCAATCAAAAAACGTTTAGAATCTGATGGAGACCTCAGTGAGGAACATACACAATTTTTGTTGGATTCCATTTCTTATATTTTGGGTCACAATTATTTTATTTTTCTGGATAAACACTATCTGCAGATCATGGGGACGGCCATGGGGACCAGATTCGCCCCCAGCTACGCCAATCTCTACATGGGGGAGGTTGAAGACTCCCTCGTGTGGGGGGGCGGTTGGGGCGCGGGTCTGGTCCTCTATGGCCGGTATATTGATGATTTATTTATAATTTGGGATGGGGATCACGATTCAGCACTATCTTTTGTTGCACACCTCAACACTAATAAATTTAATTTACGATTCACTCACACTTTTCATAAGACTAAAATTGATTTTCTGGATATAAGTTTGGTTATTAAAGACAACGAAATTCAGACCTCGAATTTTCAAAAAGAGACCAACACCAACTCGTACCTCCACTTCCATAGTTCACATCATCCAAATTGGATAAAAAATATCCCCAAGGGTCAAATGCTTCGTTTGAGAAGAAATTGCTCTGACCTAACCGCCTATGAGGAACAGTCTAAAGACCTCAGCAGAGCCTTCACACTACGAGGGTATCCTGAACCTCTAGTGGAAGGGGCCAGGGAAGAAGCCAGAAAATGTAACAGAGACACCCTTTTAAAGGGTAAAAAACATGTTAACAGAGTAGAAACCCAAAAGAATGACACAAATAAAATTGCTTTCATCTCCACTTTTAATTCCCAATATAGAGATATTAGAAATATAATCCAAAAAAATTATAATATCCTTAAACAGGACACCACATTAAGAGACCTGCTCCCCCCTAAACCAACTTTCATTTACAAGAAAAATAAATCCCTCAAATCCCTTTTGGCGCCAAGTGAATTAAAAATAAAAGACACCAACAAAAAAATCGGGTCAAGTGATGTACACACTATGTGGCTCCCTCAAAAGATAATAGGCTGCTTTAAATGCGGAAAAAATTCATGTATAACCTGTGGGTTTATACAGAATAGGACTTTAAACATCATGCTGGACTCAAAACCAGTTGAGATCAGAGGCTTTATCAATTGTAGTACGACCTACGTTATTTACCTCCTGACCTGCAGCTGCGGCTTGAGGTACGTGGGCCGTACCACAAGGGCCCTAAAAACCAGATTTCTGGAGCACCGTAAAAATATCCTAAATAAGAATATCCAACACAGTGTCTCCAGACATTTTGCTGAGTGCCATGACAGTAACCCAATGGGACTTAGACTCCTGGGTCTGGAACATATAAAAACCACCTCCCGGGGGGGAAATAGATTCAAAACCCTCTGCTGCCAGGAGATCTACTGGATCTTCAAATGTGATTCATTGTTTCCAAAAAGGCCTCAATGATTCATTAGAATTAAATGTAGTTCTTTAAATCACTGCTTTTATGCTCATTCCCCCATAATTAGATCTGCATAATGGGGTATTTGTTGCCAATTTTATTGTCAGCTCATTTTGGCCAGTCTTTTCTCTCCGCTTGGACATGCTAAATCTAAAAACCACACCTTTGACAAACCATAAAAGAATCTCTAAAGAAACCCCCCCTCTCTCTTCTTCTTCTCTTTTTTGTATATTATACATAAATATATATAAAAATGTATATATGCTTATTCTCTGTAGGATCCTATGTGCCCACTTATGTATGTATATATGCTTATCCTCTGTGGGATCCTATATCCCAGATTGTATATGGATATATCTATCTAATTATTGGTAGGGACTTGAAGTTTACACTTATAGAATATAGAATTAATGTATATAATTTTTTCCTAAACGATATTTTTTAGTTTGTTTATAGGTGAACTCCATGCTAACTATTTTCTTGGGCAATCAGAAATTAAAGATTATTTGATATGTTCCCCTATCATTGGTTGCCCCTGAGGTGGTGGTATGCCGTTTATTTGTATACAAATCCTTTGCGTTCCATTGCGTTCCACTGGACACACACTTCCGCGTTTCAGAACTCATACTGACACACGAATAGAAGGAACTATTTGATTGATGGACCAGCCCTACCTTGATACGCGGAAGTGGTGTACATTGGTATAACGCAGAAGGACCACAATTCCCCACCGCTATGACAACTTCCGGTGGGGAACGTTAACCAGCAGGAACAGTTTTATTGGTTCCGGTCCGCGACCTAATGAAGCCTGCGGGCACATACACGGAGTGGCGAAAAAGCCTCATATGTGAGGATATGAACCGCTAACTCCTTTATGCGGATCTGTGAGCCTGATTATACCCCGACCGGGGAGAGTATTTTGGGGGACACATTGCTCCTGTCCAGGGATGTTGCTAGTCGCGTAACGTCACTTCCGGTGACGGGAGATTCAATCTAGCTTCTCCACAAGACTGTATGTATAATAAATAGTTTCTATATGAACTTTATAAGATGTATACATTATATCACCTTAACGATGAGTTCATAAACATGATTTTGGGCTTTTTAAGTGTTCGATTAACAACGCTGACCCGTGGTTGAACCCGGAAGTGAAATTTATTAATAAAAACAAACGAGTGTTTATTGAATTTTCCACTATGTTATATGGTATTTTCATTCAACTGTACATGACCATTATAAATGAACCTTCTAATTTGTCTCCGAGCATGTTCTTTTTTTTTTTTTTTTTGTTATTCATTGTAATTTATAAGTGAATCAATTTGGTATGCTAATCAATAACCAGGAAGTGTGGGTATAAATACCCTTAAGGTACACTGATAGAGACACCTTGATAAAGCTGACAGGGGTCAGCGAAACGCGTTGGTGTTACGTGGATTGCCATCTAATTTCCTCATCCAATTGGACCCTGATACCTGCTTATTTCACTGGACCTATTATTGAGACCTGGGAAACCTACCATCTACTGGGACAAGCCTACACCGCACACATCGTCGAGGTTGCTCCATTGTGGGCAAAATTTGCCCTAATTCTTCAAAGGATTACCATACCTCCAGCGGCGTTTATTCAAAACCGGCTTACCCAAGGACTCCCTCCACCACGGACTCTAGCCCGTTCCAGTGCAGGTTATATGATGTGCCAATTTCCACTTATTTGATTTTTATTTCATTTAGCAACTTTTTACTTATTTAAATCCGGATCAAATGTACCAATAAAATTGTTATATTTTTATATTAATTGATTCACTTATTATTGTTATTAACCATATTGTACAGCGCTGCTATTTTTGTCTATTTCTTGTCCTTTTCTTGAGGGAATTGACTACAGGTTGAGTATCCCGTATCCAAAATGCTCGGGACCAGGAGAATTTTGGATAACGGATTATTCCGTATTTCGGAATATTTTAATATTTCAATGATGTATTTTGAAGTATCTTGCATTTATGCTGTATAAACACATAATATACACACAAATATATTTTATTACCACATAAAATACACACAAACATATTTTAATTGTTTAAAAAACAAGGTTTCAAAACGTGAAACAAAATGTGTGTACTATCTCAGCACTGAATTTGAATGCCAAGCAATCATTGTCTTGCACATATATAGTGCCAGTTACATATCATGTCCCCAGTGATGCCGTTACATATGTCCCCAGTGAGTTTTTAGCAAAAAAATATTTTTTTTTCACTTTCTGGAATGTCCGTATTTCGGAATAATTCGGATAACGGATATTCGGATACGGGATACTCGACCTGTACTCCCTTTTATAGCAGCTGCTTAAATTTTTGAGAGATCAGCCTATGTAAAGCGCTCCAAATCAACCCAGGTTGATTCTTTTTTCTTTACTCAGTGCATACACACTGCACGGCGCCGACTGAGGGGGGGGGGGCATTGCATAGCGGAGCACTATGCAAAGCCATCCTGAAAGCCGCTCATCTGCTGGTATAACCAGCATATGAATGGCTTTCCCGGGCAATGTTGCAGTAGCGCGCTGCAGCACTCACCGCCGGGCCATACACACTGGCCGGCTTTGAGCTGAAAGCTGCTTAAACCTGCTGTTTTGAGTGACTTTCAGCTCAAAGCCGCCCAGTGTGTATGGGCCTTTAGCATAATGGTGCCCATACATATGTGCGATTGTATGCGATATCACACTAAAATTTCCCTTGAAGCTCCCGTGTGATAAATCGCATCTAAAGTTCTTTTTACCTCGCTCTAGTGGATCCACAAGTGAGTTCTCTCTCAGCAATAAGTTGGATCCTTTTGCCTTACAATTTGGGTGGGACCTTCCCGAGAGAGCTTTCACTGCAATTTTTTTTTTTTTTACATCAGATTAAATCACTCATCTATTATTATCAATTTATTCTAAAGTGATCTAATAAAAATCGAAAGGAAAGTTTTTACAGATGGGGTGGCCTATTACTATATATAAATTTCCTCTGGGTAACTGCATGAGATCATACTGCAGGTGTACAAATTCACTGCAATGGGTACCTATTCATGTGCAATTGTGAGAAATATTCACAGCTCATATGGTCTGTTATTGAGATACATGCAGCGGTCATCGCAATCGCAGGAAAAGAACATGCGATGTACCAATCTACATGCAATCCATTACAGCAATTAGTCTGAATCACATAAAAACAGGCATGAGTGTGCACAAACAGCTTCTGCTGATTGAAATGATATGCAGCTTGCCTATGTTGTGTGTTTGACAGCGGCTTTATCTGCATATTAAAGGCTACATTATAGTTCTTTCCTGGAAGTCACTGTAATGTAACATTTCATATGTAGTCGAACACAGAATATAGGCATACTGCATATCATTTTTATCAACAGAAGCTGCTTGTGTGTCCTATTCCTATATTGATGCAAAACATTTGTGTTTTCATCCCCCCCCCCCCCTAAAAAAAAAATGGCATGGTGTACAGAGGCCAGATGTATACAGACACATCTGGAGCATTCAGTTTTCACGCAATCAAGTTGCCAGGAACCAATTACATCAGATGAAGTGCCAAACAGGCGACACTATCATAACCAACCAAGCCACTATGACTACAGGGTCAGTTCTGTCCTGGATGGCCCTGTTCTTAGGGAATCACTGAGACAGGAGAAGCAGGTGGGTGCAATGCACAGACATTATTTTGTTCACATAGAACCAGAGCTTAGAATCCCCTTTCCACATACACATTATTGGATTTCTATACACACTAAGCAATTTCTAACTCATTGTATACTTTCTACAGTTGTGTTCCACAGGATTGGAAGGTTGGACAAGATAGCACAGGCAGCACTCCTAACCTCCTGATCTGACCATTGAACTATTTTCTGAAGAAGTCATCTATCGGTCAACACTGCAAACACAATTACTGATAATCGACCCAGTAATTGTATAATGTGCACCTAGCTAAAAGTAAGATGTCCGGTCAGGGAAAGCAAGAAACTTTAGCACCGAAAAAAAAGGATTGCATAGTTATAATAAAAATATTAACTTACAAATATATTCCAATGGTTATGTAAATAAATTAGTTATATTAGATATAATATAGTGGAGACCTTTCTAAATTACATGCATGCTTTCCCTAGTCACCATACTATAAATATGCATTTTTTTATATTTTCCCTATAACCGTTTAACAAATAGACGGTACGCAGGGTGGTAAAAACAACATTCCTAAAAAGTGCATTGACTTAAGTTATCCAACAGAGGGCAGCAAAACTACGCTTAAAGAGTAACGAGAAGTATTTTCAGCAATCTAGGTTACTGTTATTTATATAGAGTACATGCACATATTGAAAAACAGTTTACATATAAAATCAGTTTTAAATAAACTTTTGGATTCATTATTAGATTAAACAGTCCATGCAGTTATGTACTTTTTAATTTTAAACATAACTTCCATTTCTGTGGGGGCTATTTATCAAGCTTTTTATCCATAAAAATATAAAAATATGTAGATGGTTCATGCACAATTTTATGGCTTGTGCCTATGTACCAATAGCATAATTCTCATGCACATTAATAATTAGAACTACAGATCAAGTTCCCATTATCATGAGTGGGGACTGCAAACAGACCCAGATTTAATAAACTCTGAAACATCAAAAATTCGCTGCATTTGGCAAAATTCGTTGGAAAGATCTTTTGGTCCCTCTCTCCTGCAGCCTCTGTTCAGCACCGGCCCAGATTCCAGAAAATGCCCCCTCTGCCTCTCTGTGTCAGATCCTCCAAATGGGAAACTCTCCCCCAAAATACTGGGGTAATAACACACAGGGACAACATTTATCACTGTCCATGAGAGCTGCCCTATGTACACGACAGATACATTTTAATTAAAAATAGTTTATCACAGCAGGTCCATGATTAATACATATGCATCATGTACCAAAAACTCACGAGGACAGTGGTAGCGATTAGTTAGACACATCTTAGGAGTCTCACATTTGTGGATGAGCACACCGCAAACATTTCTAAAATTATACATAATTTCATTAAAAATGCCATTATATAAAAGGTCCTGTAAAGCGTTCACTGCAGCTGTCTTATCCCGGTTTATTCAAAGTACAGCAATTTTAAAAAAAAGAGTTACATACACACTAGCTGACTAAATTTGGACAAAAAAGTTGGGATCTGAACGACAAATTATTTACATCGTGCAGTTAATATGATCTATCACGATGCACTTTTCCGCTGGTCAGTTCTTTTTTCTACGAATCATTTTAACAGGCAGGAAGATTTGTATGTATTCTTAATAACCAGATACTACTGGATGTGGCCACTGACTATTTTGAAGATTGCAATGTGTATGCGCAATATCGTTTACATGTCTTCTAATGTGTCTGTCTACAGCTTTAGATGCTGCAGTTTCCTTCACACCTTGTCAACTAGAGAGCACATTTACAGATAAATGTAAGCAACCAAGAAAAAATTTCTACTAGCTCAAGCTAAACAGCACCGGTTTATACCTGCATAAACCATACTGAATGCAACAAGTTCTTTTGCTGTAATTTTTTTTGTTGTATGCAGGAAAAGCCTTCTGTTATGCATAGCTCAAAAATACTGAGAAAAAAAAAAACTATCCTTTTTTTTTGCACATTTTAAACTTGAATCCTACATGAATAAAACTGCATAAAATATACACAAAGAAAAGAAGACTTTAGTTGGGGGCACTGCATAATTCTCAGTGCCCCCAACTAAAGTCTTCTTTTCTTTGTGTATATTTTATACTGTGTTTCTGACTTGGGGTAGCACATCCAACCCCGTAAGTAGCAAATCTTGCTCCTACAATTATATGGGAATTGGAGTTTTATTTGCCTAGTATAAATTACTCTCCTATACTTCAGATAGTTACAACAGGCAAATTTCCAGTGCAAAAAAGTCATATAAAAAAATACATCATGAATAAAATTGCACCAGGATCTCGCAGTTTCAGTCCTCAAGTAGCACCAAAAATTCATGTTTTGTGGATTTCTTTAATTAGGCACAGGTGACATTTCATCTATATTACAGTCAGTAATTATCCTGACTTCTTCCATAAAGAGAAATGATCAAAACATGATTGGTTGGGAAAACTTGAGGGTGGATGTTGAAAACCACTAGGATAAGCTGCTCTATTTAATTTAAAAAAGTGACTTCTCATTAAATTCACTTTTTACTGGTTTCCGCTTTGGACTGCTTGAAGAAATATAATTCAAACAATTTATGTATTTACTAGGCCTCTGGAAACTGCATTGATCAGGCTTTTGTCTGTCTCATCCAGAATGGCTTTCTATGCCTAAAACACATGTCAAAATAGAGTAACTTTCCCAATATGTTTTGTTATGCATGATGTGGACACTCAGGAGTGTTTAACCACTGACAGATTAACCCATTTCTACTTTTGATTCTTAGGCATATATTCAATGCCGTGGGTGAGCGGTGACTGAGAGCAGGACTTTTTGCTCGCAGTCACCACTCACCCTGTCAGTATTCAACTGATCCCCCCTCATACGCAAATTCCCCCTCGCTCCGTTTTTTGAGCGAGGGAGAATTGGCGTATGTGCCTCCAAAAGCTGCGAGAATCGAGGCTAATTACAGCGAGTTTGCTGCACTAGCCTCGGCTCTCGCAGTTTAGGGGATTCCCCCGGAACGTTGCATAAAGCGAGCGGCCGGCGCGGGGGTTAAACTGCGAGGATCACTGGTTTTCTGTTTTCTGTTTTCTCACAGTTTAACCCCCTCGCACCGGCATTGAATACATGCCTTAGTGTGTTTGTTACAGATAAAATTGAGAGAGAGACAATACCAGCCAATCAGCTTATGTCCGACATATACAGGCTAGATTTGAAAAAAAAAAAATTACAGTGAAGAGCCAATTGGTGGGTTGGTACGTTATTTCTTTCTTTCTAAGCTTTGATAAATACCCTGCAAATGATTATCCAGTTAACACATTTATATTGTGAGCATACCTTTTTGTTGAAGCTAAAATAAATTAGAGGAAGTGAAATTATGATGGAAAATAAGAAGATTTAAAGCAACATAGTAATAACTTAAGACTAGAAAGCAACTGTATGTAGAAGCAAAGACAATAAAGATATCAAACCAAATGTAAACCATTGACACCCAAAAAAAAAAAATAGTTAACAAAACTGATTCCTTATAGATAAGTTGGCTTGATATCTATTATTATTTGCATAGCATTGCATGGAAAAACTTAAAAAAGCAAAGTTCAAATAAATGAAAATTAACATTTCCTTTTCCCTGGATGGGGTGTACTTCAGCTAGAGTTATTAAAGGTGACATGTCAGGAATACAATGAAGAAAATATATTTTACTGTATATCTATCTATATACACACACACACACACACACACACGTACAAACAACTTAATAGCTTACCTTTGTAGTCACAATGCACAAACAGTCCATGGTTTAAACATCATCAATAAGATATTAAAAAATATTAAGTAGGTAAACTCAAGATAAATGTTGAATACTGCATGACTGTAAAGTCACAATGCAGGTAATAGTATAAAGACAGTCAAAATAATCTCCTAAAACAATATACGAGTTGCACAGCTCATCTATTTTCAATTATTTATGTTTAAAGAGCTTAAAAAAAATATATATAGAAAAACCCATATCCCAGAAAGTCATATTCCTGTGTTTATTCCACAGCAGTTTGAATGCTGATTTAGAAAATTCATCCTCTCACAAGCAGTGATCCAGCACATCTAGGTAAATAATGCATCTTTAAAGTAAAAAAGAGAATTATTAACACCCTTTTCCCTGTGAAGAAACCGATAGAAAAGTCCTCTACAATATAAAAAGATCAGTATCCGACCATTCCAGCTTCTGCAGCTTGAAAATTAATGACTTTCATGCCCAGAATGAATGGAACATTCCATGTGCAACTCCTGAAAGGGGAAGTATGGAGTACTCGAAGTATCACAAATTTGTTCAAATGAAAACATTGCCAATATGACTGACCCTTTTAAGATTACTTCGTTAAAATAGGAAAATCTACTGAATGTACACATAAATAATGGAAAGCTAATTTCTTAAAATGTATATTTAAGTGTTAACAAGAACTGTGAAACCACAGTCCCAAAAACTCAACACCCCCCAAAATGAAACCAAAGAGACTACAAAGAGTGGACTAGTCAGCATAAATTGCTAGCTTTCACGTTAATCCACATTATTCCTAAATGTAAAATTAAAGAAAAACAAAAATACAAATCTAAAAATGTACAAGCCACACGTAAGTAACATAACTGAAAGTATTACCTCAGCCATTGCAATTTTGTTTGCTGTAACAAATTATGGAACGCAGAATGAGTGGTTTTACTGAGACTAAACCGAAGCAGGGTTATGAAAAACCTCCTCAATACTTAAATTGGCCATATGCTTATCCAATCCAGGCACTTTTCACCTGATTCCGATGGATCAGGCCAAGAAATGCAGTGCCGTGCACATAGGATCAGAGTATAGAGCTATAGCACTTCCAACCGTCAACTTGGACAGTCTCCTGGTGGGGAATGTTATCGCATACGATATATCTTATGCAAAAGGACCGCACACCATACATTGGATGTGATCCTGCCACCCAGAAAGCTCCGGGGCAGTTCAAGGGGCATCGCATGCAACTTCTTCCCTCTCATAATGTATGGGGGACCTTTAACGATGTACACAGTGCTTGAAGTGTGCTGATATACAACGATATGTCATTCCGGCACTTCCTTCAAGGAAAGTTTTTTTTTTTTTTTTTTTATTGTGTGAGAGGAAGCCTCCTGAGCCATTACCTAGCTGCCCTCTCAGGCACTCCTCTTTAGACACCGAGCAGCTGTCCTACTAACCCCCCCTTCCAGGCACCCAGCGGCTAAGGTGCCTTTCCTCCACCCACCACTCAGGGACCCAGTGAGTTCACCCCCACGCACCCTAACTCCCCACTCAGTCACCTGGAGGCTGTGTTCTACCCCACCCCAACCGTGCAGGCACCTGCGGCAGTAAATAAGCCTGCCCCCACCTCAGACACCCAGCGGGGCTGAGGTGTTCCTTCTCCCTCCACCACTAAGGCACCCGGCGGCTGGTGTGTGCGTGCAACCACTAACATTCCTCAGGCAACCGGATGGCTGGGGTGTACAGTCCTCGTCCACCCTCAGCTAGTGTGTCTGATCCCCCTTCCTTCAGACACCCAGCGTCTAGTGTGTGCAGTCTTCCCTCAGACGCCCAGCGGATGGTGTGTGCACAGCTCCAGCATTCTGGCTAGAATGCACTTCCAGGTGCCTTTAGCTGGAAGAAGCATTGAATGCTGCAGACTGCACATTCAGTGCCCTACAATGTGAGGAGAGGGATGTGCTGTTGCTTATGGGACTGAATGCCCATGTATCCGTGTGCCCAGAGGTCCTGCCTGCTGTTGCTTTCACCATGCCGACAGATCCGCACCATGAATAGTGGTGAGTACTGCAGAATTATGATCATGTATATGGCGGGGGATTAAGATGTGTCACCGAATTCTGTGGGTTCCCCTGTGATGAGCATCTGCTACAGCCCCTCTCCTACCTGAGTGACCTCACAGATACACCTCCCACTTCCTGTGACACACACACACACACACACACAATTTCCTTGGAAGCATACACGAAAGGTAGAGAACACAGAAAGAAGTGAGACACTCAAATACAAAGAGAAAACCATAAAGAATGACTCAGACAAGGGACCCTTCTTTATAACGCAGTACAACCAATCAGCAAATCAGATCAAACATGTGGTTAAACATTGGCACATACTCCTACAAGACGACACACTCTAAAAAATCCTACCAGAAAAGCCCAAAGTAGTGTACAGAAAAGCACCAGACCTAAAAAAAAACAGCTAGTCCACAACCACATACCTCCCACCACCCTAAGACAGGGGACCATAGACGGGACCACAACAACCAATGGATTTCTTTCATGGATCAGTTTACTAAGGAGTCTGAGGTTTCTCCCAGACACCCTTTATCCACCCCACCTATCCCTAATATAGACTCTGAGGACGGGGAGTGTGTGGAAGACAGGTCATGGGATCAGAGGGAAGAATTTGAATCCTCTGTTAATGGTGTTGATTTAATTTTGGCTGTTAAGCAGGCATTGAATTTAGCAGAGGTGGATAAGGCTCCCTAACAGGGAGTGTTCAAGAGACAGCGCAGTCACTTTTCCTTCTGATGAAGCAATGCAAGATTTGCTGGGAGGGGCATGGAAAACCCCTGACAAAAGGCTAACTTATGCCTAAAAAGGTTTTTGAGCCTGTACCCCATGCCTGAAGAGCATGTCAAATTGTGGGAGAAAGTCCCACTGGTAGATGCCCCAGTTGCTAGGCTGTCTAAAGTTACTGCGCTACCAGTGCAAGTGGGTGCTGCATTCAAGGAGCCTGTGGATAAAAAGTTTAAAAGCAGTTTTTGAAGCTGTTGGGTTTACCCCGAGACCCATTATTGCTTCTGCCTGGGTCCTCAAGGCCATGATGGCATGGGCTACTACCCTGTGTGCATTACTGCAGTCAGATTCAGAAGCTTTTGCCTTGGCTGAAAAGCTAAAAGGCGGCAACGGAATACACCTATGATGCTGGAGAAGAGGGAGTCAAAATGGCTTCTAATGTGTCGGCCATTTCCGTGACGGCCAGAAGGGCCTTGTGGATGCAGACAATGAATCCAAGTCGTCTCTGGAAGCATTGGCTTTTAAAGGGGAGTTGCTTTATGGTTCTGAATTGGAATCCCTCATTAAACAGGCAACGGGGGGTAAAAGTATGTTTCTTCGTACACCGTCAGCCAAACAGAAAACATCCAGGTTTGCTGCTTTTCGCTCGTCCTTTTGTTCCTCCTTTAGAGGGAGTGCTTCAACCAGAGGGCAGTTTAGTAGAGGAAGATTTGTTGCTGGAAAAAGGTAAAGCTCCAAAGTCCCGTTTTGCTTTTGCAAAAAAGCAGGCTTCCAAGGGTGAGGAGAAGCCCTCCGCATGACAGGCCAGAGGCTCCACGGTCTGGAATCAGAGTGGGGTGTTGCCTCTTACTGTACCGGGACACTTGGGCTCTCAATGTGGTTTCCCATGGATACAGGATCAACCTGAGGGGCGTTCCTCCAAGGAAGTTTCTCCAGACACCTTTGCCCAGGGAGGCACGCTTAAGAAAGGCCCTTTTGGGGGCGGCGAGGTCGCTCCTGGAAAAAGGCGTGTTGGTTCCGGTACAGTGGGAGGAAAGGAAGAAGGGGTTTTACTCCATTCTTTTCTTGGTGCCCAAACCAGACAACTCATTCAGACCTATTCTGAACCTGAAGTCCCTGAACCTCCACTTGGGTGGATTACTTCAGGATGGAATCTTTGAGAAAGTTCTCCTGAGCCTAGAGCCGGGAGAACTCCTAGCCTTGGTGGATATTCAAGACGCCCATTTGCACAAACCTATATGCAAAGAACATCAGTCTTTGCTTCGTTTCGCGGTAGGCGATTTGCATCTGCAATTTCGTGCCCTTCCCTTCGTGCTGGCAACAGCTCCAAGGGTGTTCAAAGATAATGGCGGTCATGGCAGCAGCACTCAGACTCCGGAGAATTGTAATCATCCCATATTTGGACGACCTTTTGTTCAAAGCAGAGAAGCTGCAGGAGAACCTGTCAGCTGCAATTCAGTTTCTGCAGTCCCATGGGTGTCATTCTGGATACACACCTTCATCGTGTATTTTTTTCCAGAATCAAAGGCCAGAGACATCTGTCAGTTAGTATGGACTATTTTGCAATCACCCGGTCCATCAGTATAGCATTGTCTGAAGCTACTGGGCAAAATGGTGGCGACTGTCGAGACACTTCAGTACGCCAGATTTCATTCAAGGCCGTTCCAATGGAACATCCTTGCAAGTTGGTCAGGGAATCCAAAGTCCTTGAAAATAGAGAAGGTTCTCAACACCAGAAACTCTGAATTCTTACTGTAGTGGACGGATGTGGAATCTCTACGGTTAAGGCTTTCCCTTTGGTCATGGGATTGGTTGGTGGTCACCACCAACGCCAACCTCAGGGGCTGGGAAGCAGTAGCCCTGAATTTGAGGTTGCAAGGTTTATGGTCCGGTATGGAATCCTCCTTACCTATCAATGTCCTGGAGCTGAGGGCAGTCTGGAAGATGCTTCTACAGGTGGAAGAGATCTGAGGGGGCTCCCCCATTCGGATCCAGTCAGACAATGCCACAGCTGTGGCTTAGCTAAACCACAAAGGTTGCACTCGCAGCAGGATGGCGATGCAGGAAGTGTCTCGGATCTTCGAGTGGGCAGAGGCCAATGTACTGGCCTTCTCTGCAGTTTTCATTCTGGGAATTCGGAATGTAGAAGCGGATTTCCTCAGCAGAGCGGATCTTCTGGAGGGAGAATGGGCATTACACCCGGTGGTATTCCAGGAAATAGTGGCTATCAGAAGTGGACCTAATGGCATCCAGGCACAAATTGTCAGGTATCCAGGTTCTGTGCGAGGACCAGGGATCCGTCGGCATAGGCTGTGAATGCCATTAAAGTGCCCTGGGATATCAACATGGCATATGTCTTTCCGCCATTTCCCATGCTGGCTCGGGTCCTCAAGAGAGTGAAGACGCAAGGAACTTCCATCATCCTGATCGCTCCAGATTGGCCAAGGAGATCTTGGTATTCCAACATTCTGAGCTTGTCAACAGCATTGTGGCATCTACCACTTTGGCCAGACCTACTCAGGCAAGGGCCCTTTCTTCATCAGGACCTAAGCTCAGCTCAATTTGACAGCCTGGCTCTTGAAACCTCCATCTCAAAAAAGAAGGGTTTCTCAGACGCAGTAATTCGAATCATGATTAGTGCAAGGAAATCAGTTTCTGCAGCTAATTCTTATATGGTTTGGAAGACATACATCAGATGGGTGTGAGAGACCGAAAGTTCACACTAGATTTAAAGTCTCCAGACTTGGAGTTTCTACAGGATGAATTTTACTTGGGATTAAGCTTTCAATCATTGAAGGTGCAGTTGTCGGCATTGTCGATTTTCTTTCAAAAGAAGGTGGCCTTGTTACCAGAGGTGCAAACCTTCCTCCAAGGGGTTACCCATCTTAAGCCTCCTTATAGACAGCCAGTAACCCCTTGGGATTTATCTTTGATGTTATCTGTGCTACAGAAACCACCGTTTGAACCATTAAGGTCGGCTGATCTTAAGTTTCTTTCTTGGAAACTGACCTTTTTGGAAAGGAAATCGTGATTCTGGTGTTTAGTCAGGTCAGGAATAAGGAAAGACTAAAGAAATTGAATTTGTTTGAAGTTGTTCGCACTTTACACATTTATGTGGACAGAGTCATGGAGTTTTGTAAAACTGACTTGTCATTGGTTTTGTATGATGCACACAAAAGAGGCTGGCCAGCTTCTAAGCAGACCATTGCTTGATGGTTAAGCTCGATAATTGCTTTTGCCTACACTAAAAGTAGGTAGACCAGTGCCCTGCAGAATTAATGCGCATACCACCAGGTCGGTTGCTGCCTCTTGGGCTATGTGCCACGGCGGAGCAAGTATGCAGGGCTGCCAATTTGTCCTCTGTTCACACTTTCACCAAATTCTACAGGTTCCATGAGTTCGCGTTAGAGGAAGCTTCATTTGGGCGACCAGTGTGTCAGGCCTGAGCGTACCCTCCCAAAGGACCGGCTCTTGAACGTCCCCATGGTTGAGCTATGTCACCAGGATGAAAGAGAAAAGGGGATTTTTGTAAGAACTTACCGTTCAAATCCCTTTCTCTGAATCCATCCTGGCGACACAGCGATCCCTCCCTTTACTCTCAGTAAGTAATGTCGTTTCAGGTGTTGTCTTGTTATGATGGCTATAATTACTTGATGGATTCAGAGGGGATGCAGTTACAATCCCGGCGTTCAAAATCCTGACCGCCGAAATCCCAACACTTTCGCCCTCTATGGGTGTCCACGACACCCATAGAGGGAGAATAAATTAGTGTGCCGAGCGTATCGAGGCACTGGGCCCGCTGCGTAGTGAGCGCAGCGAGCCCGCAAGGTGGGGCGATCCACCTTGTCGGGATTCCGGCATCAGGATTTTGAACGCCGGGATTCCGACTGCCGGGATTTAGTACCAATCCCATTCAGAGAAAGGGATTAGAACGGTAAATTCTTACATAAATCACCTTTTTGTATTCACATTTGTTGCCATCTATTTCAGGATAAACAAATTTCTTCAGGATCCCTTGAAATAACTTTTAAAATTCCAATGTCACTTATGGACTCTTTCTGCTCATAAAAAGGATTCTAAAATGTTTTTTTTGACTGACACATGAAGTGCAAATATAGAAATGAGAGGTCTCTAGCCCATTGCCTTCATTTCTCTTAAGTTGGACAAAGGTAGTTTAGATGTTGGAGTCCACTATCCCTGTATTACATGTAGTAGGTGTATTCTCCAGCCAATGGTTGTAGCGACTTATTCCATCTACTACAGCGAAGGTTACTCCCGGCGTTGGCTCCAAATACAACAGTCATGCCGGTAGAAGCGACCTATTGACTTTCCTGCCCTATTCCATCATCCCCCTGTCCTAGGGTAATAAACCCTTAAAGATAAGGACTGACACAAAGTGCCTAGAAGCATTTGGTCTAGCGACATTTGCCTTTTATCTGCCACAAATTGGTACAATTTATCTCTGGACACAATTGTTATAAATTACACAGTGGAGGCTCCCCACATACACATCCCCCCTTCAATACAAGGACTTAAGTGGGTAAGAGCATTGGAGATACAGTTTGATGACATTTGACCTCTGGATAAATTTTGAGCGATATTTAAAGTTGATTCTTATTTTATTTATCATGTTAAATCTATTCACAAATGAATTGTTTTAAAATGTGTCTATTAATTAAAAATATTGATATATTAAGTGCGCTCTCGCTTTTTAGTTGACTTTAGGAACTACCCTGGCCAATAGTGAGGGGGTTCTGGTTTCACATATTTGGCAACATGCCTCCATTTGCCACACACCAGCCTCAAGAACAATCAACCCAGGGAGTCACTTCACTTCGGACTGCGTCATAATAAATGCACTGGGTATAAATATTAGGTATAGTTATTATTCATAAAATAAAAATCTTCCCTACGCTGGGAATACATGGAGCAAAGGGAGGAGGTCTGGGTAAAACTAAAAATTCAAAAGCCAACAGTTTACCTTGAAGAAACAAATAACAAAGGAAGAGTCTAGATAGGAGGAAAAAAAATTTGATCTACATAGAGATGACAGATCTATATGAGATAGGAGGGGTCTTTTGTATCATGTTTGCAAGGGTTTTTGGTAATCGCTCTTTAGGAAACAGCACATTGATGAAATGTGTTTGGCATTGGAAAAATACAAGCTGCTAGTGAACCATTCTACCACCAAATATACCGTTGTTTTTTTTTTACCAAGAATAGGCATGTTGCCCTCTCTAACAGTAAAAAAATAATACATGTAACTATACTGTCAATAAGTTAACCCCAAAACAAAAAAAAGTCAGTTTTGTAGGAGGGAAGGCCCACAAAAAAATGTTTCAACTACTTGCATGGCGTGGTCACATCAACAGCAGCCACACTAAGCTGGGTTTTCCCTGACATTGATGCGTTTGTGTTAGACTTAGCCACCGTTAACTGCTCAAGGCTGATATTCCAGGAGACCGTGACGCCCATTTGTTCCCTCTCCCCTCCACAGGCACAGCGCATGGGCAATTTGACAGCTGCGGCTGCAGGAAAACCATCTTATTGTAACCCAAACTAGGCTCCCAGCACTCAGGGCAGCTATGGGGTCGGTCAATGATTCTAACAGGATTACTCACTGACTGACGAAGAGCTTGGCCTCCCCTCAGTGTAAAAAACACATTCTCCCTTTCTCCCAGGCAGCTGCAGCAGCAAGGCTCACCGACTACTGCTGGCTAGCTGTTTTTCTTGTAGGATTGAAAAGATGCTAACCTGTTAATTATTTTTTTAAATGTCATCCAACTCATTGATAACCTCTTGGGAAGTATGGGCTGTGTCTCCCTCAGAATTTACATGGGATAAATTACATGCAATTTGTCCCATGTAAAAAAAATAACAGCACATCAAGTGCCAAATCGTTAGGGAGCTCTCCCAGGGAGCTCAGGGGAAATGAGGTCAAACTTCTCCTTCGGACAAGTTGGCCCAATGTATGGGGGGGTCTTTACATTATCGAAGTTCCTTCTTAGCAGACGTTTTGGGTTCTGTGGGGGTCTTGTCGTAGATCAGGGTTACCCAAATGTTGCCATTCTAGTTCCAGGTTTAGAGATATGCATGCTTAAGTCCAGATAGTTAAATTAAGTTGACTAAGGTACTAATTAAGTCACCTATGCTCCAGCATAAAGAACCTGAACACTTGTAATAGCAGAGTTCAGGAAACTGGTGTAGCTGCTTTCCTCATACTGCTTATGGATCTGGGAATCCTCAGCCAGATGTTCTGCTTCATCGCTTGAATTACCACTGGCCTCCAGGTAAGTATATCTGCAGCCCAACCGTTTCCATTGGAGGGTTATTGCTTAATGAACAACTGTGAAAATGGTGTGACTTACCAGGAAAGTGATAACCTGCTCTTCAGGCTTATCTAGTATTTCAACATGTGGCACTGGTAAAGGGTCAAAGTGTACCGAGAGCTTACTAGAGATTTATCATTTACATGTAAAAAGTGCAAGTAACAGAAAGTAAAGTGTACAAGTGCTGTTTCTAGGAATCCTAAATGGAGGGAACATTTCTCAACAATTCCAAAATGTGTTAAATACACCTCTATGGGAGAGACTTTATACACAAATCAGATAACTTAAGAAGGGGGAATTCAAATGTTTTGAATCACCTACAGGTTCATTCTACAAGTGACGGGCTCAAGTACTGAGGTTGTACATTTTGGCTCACACCCTTCAGAGGTTGCAAAGAGAAGCGAGAGCAAGGTTCATCACTTACCTGTTCGCTAGGCTGTGAGCATACGCAGGCTAGCAAACAGGTCTGAACTAGGCCCTAAGTGCCTTATGGATAGAGTAGAGAGTCTATAATCTGGTGTTTGTCTTCAC